>NC_029790.2:130607676-130616021 GCF_000816755.2 Arachis ipaensis | reverse complement strand
TCATAATAAATTAATTATTAACTTGTTAAATTAAAAGATACCATAAAAAATATAAAAAAAAAAAATACAAAACATTTTTGACCGTCGCTATCCGTGCCATCACACATTTTCTGTACTAACAGTTCCACTCAAGATTTTCTTTCTTCACATGATGTATTGTGCTCAATTTCTCTGCCCTTCTTCAATTTGGTACATATTAACTAGGAAAATCAAGCTATTTTCATGGTCATTCATTATTTCATTTGACACGTGGATTTTGGGTCCATTTTTTGGTAAATTATAAGATGAGTTAAACTAATTTTCCACATAGATATGCCAAATTATATATGATATTATTCTATATATATAAAGTAAATATTATGGACTTGATTGGTTTTTATTTTTATTTTTGTTTTTATTTACAGCATTTTATATTTTTATAATTTTGTGACAAAAATAAAAGAAATAAAAATAGAAAAATCATATCTTTACAATTTACGGCGTAACTTTTTATAAAATTTTAAAAAGCAAAAAATAAAAACACTAACATTTCTTATACATGTGCCACTACCTTCTAAAACAACCATATTACTTATATATTAAAATCAGTTACCAAAATCAGTCACTAATATAAAATATACGGTAAAATATAAAATACATATTAAAAATTAGTTAAACAATACGTATATTTTATATATAAATATATAATGACTGATTTTAATGGCTAATTTTAATATACAAATAATTCTAAAATATTAATATAAATATATATATAAAAAAAAGTATTATTCATAAGAAATCAAGGTGTCACGTGCCCTGCACCAGGGCTTGGTATAGATTCAACAAGAACTCTATCTCCATTGCCATGACCATTACTAATAAAGCTTGAATAACTCTCACTTGAAGAAGGTAGGGTACCCTGCAAAAGAGACACATCTTTTGTTCCCATTTTGACACTAATCTTTCTTGCATCCAAGAATGAGGAACAGCACACAATAACAATAATAAGAGTGATGAACAAAACAGAGTTTATGCGAGCCATGTGGAACACACAGATAATAATGAAGAAGAAGAATATAAGGAAAGTAGTAGTTAATGTGTATTTGTTCTTGTGATATATGCTGAAGATAGATTGAAGCATGAGTGCATGGTGCTATTTATAAGTAGTTGAATGAAAGAGAGAGGGACAAGTATGAATCATGTTATTTGGCCAAATTGTTGCACTTGCACTAAGAATTATTGGGTTCATGTGACCATAGAGTACAAAAATATTTGTTATACTTTATTTTCTAAGTATAACATTAAACTAACTAATTTATTATCCATCATTAAATAGACAGAAGATAAGTTAGTTTTAGGTTTATTTTTAGGTATTTATTGTCTACCATAATGATTCAAAAAAAAAATGAAACAATGACTTTCAAAATTAAATAAAACATCATGATTTCTTAAAGATTATTTCTATTTCTCAAAATGTACTAAATACGCCGTTATATATTTTTAAAAAAGACTCTAGAGATTTGCTAATGACCGAAATTAGAAAAAGTCATAAAAATCAAAATTTCTCCTTATTTTTGTATATAATTTATATATAATTATTCAAATATTTTAAAAAAGAATCAAATGCACCATGCAAGTTATTTATCATTTATTAAAAAAATGCATTTTGTCAAACAAATAATTTTTAAGAGGTCATGATATTGTTTATTTGTGTTTAGATAATCATTTATAGGATGATTCTTAGAGTGCTAGTAAAGTGGTGAGTTTGATTCGTAGTTCAGTAAGGGAGTTTCACACTATTTTTGTTATGCATCAATCTTTGTCTTCTCCTTCGCTTTGTTTGCACTGGGTTTCACCTCCAGTTCATTCTGTTAAATTGAATTGTGATACTAGTTGTTTTGCTCCTTTTGGCTATGCTGGTTTTGGTTGTATTATTCGCAATCCTGATGGATGTTGGTTGAAAGGTTGCACTGGAAAAGTCGAAGTGTGCAGTGTTCTTTTTGCTGAATTGTATGCAATTTGGAGAGGTTTACTTTTTGCTTGGGAGAATAGATTTCGTGAGGTTATTTGTGAAACAGACTGTTTAAAAGCTCTTTTCTTGGTAAACCAAAGAATGCTTGGTAAGGATATTCTGGAATGGGATTTGGCAAAGCATATACAGGAGGTTATGAATTGGAATTGGAGAGTCTCTATTCTTTTAATTCAGAGGAATGCACATAGTGTTGCAGATTGTATGGCTAAAGCAGCTACTTCTGGCGCGGACATTCACTCGAATTGGAGCCAACCATGGAGTGAGCTTCAACATCTAATAGATTTAGATATGAATCTAGCTAATTAATTTGATTTTGTCTCTTTTTTTTTTCTTTCTTTTCTATTTAGTCAAAAAAAATAATCATTTATAGAAAATTGGATTTTGAGAGAAATAAATAAATAAATAGTGGCAATCACACAACTCACACAAGAAACATGAAAGTTGATGTTGGGTTAGGTACACGTCAAGTGAACTTAGACACGGTGGCTTTGGTTTTAACAATGAGATATTCGTTGCCCTTATTACATGTTTGCTCCAAAGTTCTTGGAGTTACTTGGAGAGTAGAGTTTTCCATAAATGTCACAATTTCTTTATTTTTTTATTTTTCACATTGTTTAATTAACAATATATATATATATAGAGAGAGAGATTCAAATTATATAAACACATAACTAACTTGAATTGGTCAATTAGTTAGTTCACTCGTGTGTTGATGTAAGTGTTGAATATTTGAATATTATTTAATACATATAACGACTCATTAGCCAATAATAAACCTTTAAATAAGGTTCAGATTCACAACAAATTAATTTTAAACTATTAAACTGAAGTAATCCCGCGTGAAAAAAATAATTATATGGACACATCACTTTAACATTCCATTTATATAGTGGTCCTAGCCTCACATTTCCATCGAAGACACTAGTCTATGTTGGTTCATGAATGAATTCAATTATGCATATTAACTTTGACTTTGAAACTTTGATGGCTAGCAACTCAAATGTATTGGAAATTCGTGGAAGTTATTACGAACTTTTCATTAATGTCTAAAAGATATTTCCTTTCATTTATTTGATGTCATTGTCACTTTTCAGAACAAATGTTATTTAAATGAATTATTCAAATACATCAGCAGTTAACCCAATATTTTTTATGATAATTAAATGAGTTTTAAATGTAATTTTACAAGCTTTTTTTTTAACGGGATTTTTCAATCCGATGTCAAAAATTATTTTGTCACGGATTGGAATATCATCGTCTAATGAAGTGTTGCATGCATAAGTAGGATTCAAATATCTAACATTTACTTTACTTAAATAAATAAATAAACTAACCACTAATCAAACCTAAATTAATTTGTTATAATAAGTTTTTTTGTACAACACAGAGTTAATTAGTGACTTAACTCTTAGAGATGTTTGGGTTTGATTTCATTATGTTTTATTAGAAAAAATCATCTGATCCAATCATCCAAAATTTAATTGGATTGAGCTGCTAAGCGAAAGAAAAAAGTGAAAAAACTTAACTTTCTCTCTTACAACATCACAATTTACTTTGATATGTTTTGTCTTTTTTCAGAAAACCGAGTTAGCAACTATATGTGATGTCGATTGGTTTTTCACTTGTCGCAAAACAAGTTAAATGGTTGTGGATGATGAATCTTGAGATCTTTTAATGACCACATCAACTATCATCCTTATTTTGTGATTTGTAAGAATGTTAAAATTTATCAGTTCAAATAAAACTGCACATTGTTGGATTCAAAAATCATAATAAATTATATATATTTCGAATAGAATTGATTTTGATTTTAAAATCGATCTATAAAGTATACAACAAATTCCTCTAATGAAAAAATGAAAATAGAGTAAGTAGATTGA
Source organism: Arachis ipaensis (assembly GCF_000816755.2). Classification (NCBI taxonomy): domain Eukaryota; kingdom Viridiplantae; phylum Streptophyta; class Magnoliopsida; order Fabales; family Fabaceae; genus Arachis; species Arachis ipaensis. The sequence goes on along the minus strand of NC_029790.2, from coordinate 130,612,130 downwards.
CCTGAGAGTAGGGGGAACGAGCCAAAATCCGTCGAGCCAACTTACGTAACTCGCCAAAAAAAAAATCGGATGGGTTAAAAATTTGAGTCTGCTATAATAAAAAAGTCCATCTAACCCATACCGCCTAATCCACGATTTTTAGTGAGTTTCGGTTGGCGAGGCGGGCTTGTGTAGTAGATTTTTAGCTTTAAGATGATAATTGAATTTGTAACATTTTTTTTTCTTGTATTTGAAATGTTTGTTCATTATACTTTAAGTTATAATTTAGACTATGTTTGATTGATTAGAGACTTGAACAATGTTTAATTATGTATTTTGGATAATATTTGTTTTATTTTAGAGAATGTTGGTGTTTTGGCCCAGTCCAATAAGGGCTGGAGGTCCACCCGACCTACTTCCGAAACCAACCCAGACCTGCCCGAGCCAACTCACCTTTTGCGGAGCCATCCTCCGGAGAGGGTCTGGACAGCTGGTAGCCTGGACAGTTGGTGAATGCTTCCAAACGCAGGAGCCCAAACAAAAGGGTCCACTCGACAAGTACAAATAAAGGGAAGGGGACCTACCCCTCTCCCAAGTACGTCATTCTTTTACCCTAATTAGCCACCTTATCATACAGACACTTACTTCAGCATTGGAGTGTCCTTTCAGGTGGCCCTACCTACCGACCTACCGACGCTCGTGACCGCACTCCCCCTCGCCAAGCTCACACACAGGTCCAGATTCCTTACATCCCACCGTTGCTCACACCTAACTGCCCAACCGACCATTCATTCCAGCTAACCACCGAACATTGACGCCGTCTGTAGGAACTTGACGCGAGCATGGAGCTTATCCCTCGTATGGAGGAAGTACGAGAGGCGGGAGGAGCTATCCGGGCATTCAGGGGGCCGCCTTAGGAGTAGAGTGAGCTCGGGAACCTCCCAGGAACGTCGAGGGACCTCCTCTCACCAAGGCGACACCCATGCTCGATTTCTGGAAAACCATCATGACAACTCTCAAATCATGCAGGAACTCAGGTACAGAGTCCAAAACTTGGAGCGGGAGTTGGCGGCGAGAGATCGCTACCATCCCGAACATAACTGGGACTTTCACTTACGTTCAGAGGCTCATCTGAGCCTTTCGCGCACTCGAACTCCCTCAAGGAAATTGGAAGATCACCAACAAAGCACCAAGAGGGACGATGGGCGCGATCAAACTGACGCTCACTCCCTCACCTATACCCATGGCAGATCGAAAGCCCATGGAGAACAAAGGGGAAATCGAAAGAGGAAACGTCGAGATCCCATCATAATGGGAGCGACTCCTTTCCATCCATCCATCTTTAAGGTCCAGCTGCCGAAGAACTTCAACAAGTCAACGGACATGAGGTATAATGGAACCAAGAATCCACAAGAACATTTAACGGCCTTTGAGGTTAGAATGAACCTGGAAGGTGTGTGCGATGCCGTTAGATGCCGTGCGTTCCCCGTGACCTTGATGGGATTAGCGATTCGTTGGTTCAATTCCCTTCTCCAAGGGTCCATCACGACCTTTGCAGATATCGCACAGAAGTTCCTAGCATAGTTCACCACCTAAATCGCCAAAGCGAAACACCTATTAACTTGCTAGGAGTGAGTCAACGGGTCGGCGAACCGACGAGAAAATATCTTGACCAATTTAATGATGAATGCTTGGAAATTGACGGTCTCACGGGCTGGGTGGATAGTTTGTGCCTCACTAACGGTCTGGTAAATGAGGATTTCAAAAAGCACCTGACCACCAGACCAGTCTTGACGATGCAGGAGATTCAAAATGTGGCAAGAGAGTACATTAAGGACAAGGAGGTCAGCCAAGTGGTAGCTGCCAACAAACAGTAGCTAGCTAACCCGCCGACTCGCCAGACCGGCAACACCGAAAAGCCAAGAGAAGTGTCGAGAGAAGGGAATCCGGGAAGCCATACAAACCGGTTTCCCAGGTGGACAAGTTCACCAATTACATTCCATTGTCCGTTCCCATAGTAGAAGTCTACCAGCAGATTGCAGAGAAGGACATCCTGGCCAAACCAAGGTAGTTGAAAGACAGGACCGGGAAAAACAAGAACCTTTACTGTAATTATCACAAAGGTTTCAGACATAAGACACGAGATTGCTTCGATTTGAAATATGCGCTGAAGCAGGCCATCCAAAAAGGAAAGCTAAGCGAGTTCTCACAATTCATCCGAGAACCAAGGAGGAGGGAGAGAGAACGTTTCGAAGAAGATCGAAGTCGAACTGTGAAGCTAAGGCAAGGTTTCCCCGAGAACCCGAACACAACCCTAACGATGGTGGTAAATGTAGTGGTCAGAAGAAACGCCTTACCTAAGTCAAGATCGGTAGTGAAGAAAGACGCCATGGTGTTAGCCGTGTCCTCAGGAAATCACAAGATTCATGCTGGAAAACTCCCTGAGATATCATTTGGCTCGGGGGACCGCTGGTGTGACGACCTTCCTGAAGACCCAACAATGGTAATCACAACGAGGATCAGGACTGGTCTGGTCAGATGAATCTTGGTGGACACAGGGGCTGATTCGAACATTATGTTCCGAAACGTGTTCGATATTCTAGGGCTCAAGGAGAGCGACCTCAAGGACCATCGTCATGGAGTCGTAGGGTTGGGTGACGATTACATCAAGCTCGACAGCTCTGTCATCCTACCAATTTGCGTAGGTTCCGGGGCGAGTAGGAAGTGCACAATGGCTGAGTTTGTGGTCTTGAAGGATTCTATGGCGTATAATGTCATCATTGGGAGGAGGACCATCAACGAACTATCGGCTATTATTTGCACATAGCTCCTCGTAATGAAGTTCGTAGCGAATGACGAATCAGTGAGATTGATCCGGGGAGACTTGGAAACGGTGGTTGCTTGTGACAATGCCAGCTTAACATTGAAAAAGAAATCAAAAGAGGCACCTGAGGTGTTTTTGGCGGACCTCGACACCAGGGTTGACGAGCACCCGAGGCCTGAACCACAAGGTGACCTGAAAGATACGAAGGATAAGTTCACGTTATGAACTGTAACCTCCCCCATGAGTTAAAGGAATCTTTGATTGATGTTATCAGAGCTAATGGAGACCTCTTTTCTTGGACTCCAGCCTACATGCTAGGGATAGACCCCAGCTTCATCTCACATCACCTGGCCGTGAAGCCGGAGGCCCAGCCGGTCGCACAGCGAAAAAAAATATGTCATCAGAGAGAGCTGACGAAGTCGCCTGACAGACAACTAGCCTGTTGGAAGCCGATTTTATCAGGGAACTCGACTACTCCATATGACTCTCAAATGTGGTGCTTGTGAAAAAGGCGAATGGAAAGTGGAATATGTGTGTTGATTACTCAAATCTCAACAAGGCGTGTCCCAAAGACTCGTTTTTCCTTCCCAACATTGATGCCATGGTAGACGCGGCGGCAGGCTACAGATTTTTAAGTTTTATGGATGCATATTTAGGATACAACCAGATCCCAACGCACCGGTCTGACGAGGACAAGATGGCGTTTATAATGCCAGGCGAGACTTACTGCTATAAGGTCATGCCGTTCGGGCTGAAAAATGCGGGGACAACATACCAAAGACTGATAAACAAGGTCTTGAGGGACCATAATGGCAAGTGAGTAGAGGTCAACGTAGATGACATGCTAGTGAAAACGACCGAACAAGCAGCTTAGTAACCGATCTGAAAGTCAACTTTGACTCACTCCGAAGGCACAACATGAGGTTGAATCCCCAAAAGTGCGCGTTCGCCATGGAAGCAAAAAAATTTCTTGGATTCATGATCGTACAGAGAGGAGTAGAAGCCAACCCGGATAAGTGTGAATCCGTTTTTCGCATAACAAGCCCTGGATGCGTGAAAGATGTACAAAGGCTAGCGGGGAGATTGACGGCCTTATTTCGCTTTCTCGGCGCCTCGGCAACTAAAACGCTACCTTTCTTCAACTTGATGAAGAAGGGGATGGCCTTCGAGTGGACCCCGGCTTATGAAAAAGCTTTCAACCACTTCAAGATAATCTTATCGAAGCCACCAGTTCTCGATAAACCAAAAGAAGGAGAAATCTTGTACCTATACCTGGCTCACCTCTCGGGGAGCCATTTTCCGGAGAGGGTCTGGACAGTTGGCAATCTGGACAGTTGGTGGATGCTTCCAGATGTAGGGGCCCAAATGAAAAGGCCCACTCGACGAGTACAGATAAAAGGAGGGGGACCTACCCCTCCCTCAGGTACGTTATCCTTTTACCCTAATTAGCGGTTTCATCATACAGACACCTACTTCAGCATTGGAGTGTCCTTGCAAGTGACCTCACCTGCTGATCCACCAATGCTCGTGGCCGCGTTCCCCTTCGCCAAGCTCGCACCCAAATCCAGATTCCTTACATCCTACCGTTGCTCATAGTTAGCTGCTCAACCGACCATTCATTCAAACGAGCAACTGAACATTTGGTTTCATT
>NC_029790.2:130606275-130606671 GCF_000816755.2 Arachis ipaensis | reverse complement strand
AAATTTAAAATTTAGAACTACCTTAATAAATAAAATAAAACGGACTAACTTATTGAAAGACAGATTTTTGATGGAGCAACACCCTACCTAAAGGGCATGGAGAGTGAGGGTAGAGGATTATTCTTACTATTAATGTTGTTGACGAATGAAGGATGATATTGTTTTCTTTAGTTGTGACATTATCATCATTCAAGTTAGATTTCAATGCTTCATTTATTGCCGATCTACTTTGCTTCAACAGTATAGTAGAATTTTTTTTTCTTTTGGGAAAAAACAGTATAGTAAATTTAACCAGTTGTCCTATGTAAAAGAAAATCTAACATAAAATTTTTTGTTTATATACGTGAGTAATTTTATATTTTTTATGATAAAAACTTAAATATAATTAATTTTATG
>NC_029790.2:130600385-130606270 GCF_000816755.2 Arachis ipaensis | reverse complement strand
TATTAATTTATTTAACAATTTTTAATTATCAATTTTACATAAAATTAACTGTACTTGAATTTTATTTATTTATTTTATTTCAAAAATAAATTTGTTTTAAAATATTATTTTTAAAATTGAATTAAAATATAAATAGATAAAATCCACTACAAGAGAGGCGCTACATTGCGCGTTTTTTTTTTAATTGGGTAAATTAGTTCATCTTTTGACTGAAACAGTGTTTGAATGATAACAAATCTAAAAGAGATATATCAATAGAAAACACGATTAAATTTCGACAAACTAATTCAACTACCATTCGGTCTAAATAAAAAACATTTATTTGAAACGATTGAAATGCCTTCAAAAGAAGAAAATCTTAAGTTCCCATTCAAAAAGAATGCATAACGTGAATCATTAACAATGTATTAATTTGTGTTAGCTAACACTATTCTTTAGTAATCTTAATATTCTTTATCCAAAAGTAGATGTGGATTTGATACCACTAAAATTTAGGGATAAAGAAAAAAGTGTTTAAATTTAAAATATACATTATATTATTCCAAAAATAAAAGTGATAAATTAGTGTAAAACATAATAAGTGCTAAAAACTTAAAATATTCTCCCACTATCTCTTAACGAAATGAATAGTATTAAAACTGGGAACGAATTTTTACATGTAAAAATTTTACATAACATTGTTATATGTTAATTTAATAATTTTTATCGTTGATCATGAAATTATGTAGGAGTAGATATGTAAACCACAAAAATATTTAACCAATGATACCAAAAAAAATTTTGCATAACTTTTACAAAAAATATCAAGAATTTAATTTTAATATATTAATAATATAAAATATTTTATATAATTATTCAATTATATTTAATTTTTTATATAATTATTTATATAATTAATATAAAAAATAATAATAAAATTATTGTATAATATACATCAAAATTAAATTCAAATATCAATAATGTCCTAAATTTATTATATAATGGCAAACGTGTTGTATGAGTTGAGGACTTGAGGTAGAAATAGTAAACACCACTTTCTATTTCATTTCCCAAGTTCTCAATTCCCTCTCCTTTCAAATGAGATGGGAAAAAGTTGAAAGCAAATTAAATACGTCTAAATTGGGGTTTTATTATTGTTTATTTACACTATGCTTGTTTGAGAGGAAAATGGAAGGAAAGAAAAAGAAAGAAAGAAAATAAAAAGGAAAATGATTATTTTTTTTGTTTGGTTGGGAAGGAAAATTAGAAAAAAAAAAAAATGAAAGGAAAAAAACTGGTGGGATCCACCAATTTTTTTTCTTTTCAACATTGAAAAGAAAATAGAGAGAAAACTAATGTTTCTCTATCTACTTCTAATGTTATCCCTTCACTTTTTCAATATATTTTATAATATAGGAATAAAATTGTCTTTTTATAACATTTCTTTCTTTCTTAATTTCCTTCTATTCAAACACATCTAAAGAAAATAAAAATTCACTCAATTTCTTTTCTTTCCTTTCTTTTCTTTCTATTTCTTTCCTTAAATTTTTTTTATCTTAGTTATAATTCAAATGATATAATTTTTTCATACTCACTTAAATTCAAATCTCACTCTTAAATTTAGAAAAAAATTTTTTAAAGATTTACTTTGACACATTTTTCTGTTAATAACTCCCAAAAACCACACGGTGCTCATCCTTCCAGCTCACAGTTTGAATTCCTTCTTTCCTGTTCTCTTTCTTTCTTCATCTCAAGATTTTTTTTTTTAAAAAAAAACCTGAATTTTATCAATGTTTTCAGGTATGAAATCAAGACTCATGAAACTAAGGTAAACCTTTTTGTTGGTCAATTTCCCTGGTCAACAATGTAATTTAGTACTACTTATCTTTTAAAAGCTTCTTTTCATAGTTTCCACCTTTTAATTTGTTTTTTCCTTCTCAAAGTAAGAAAAATTCAGCTTAGAACATATCCTGTAGCATGTTCCTGGTAAGTGGTTAGAGTAGAACACATTTATGTTCTTTATCTTTTGAACCTTGTTATATAATAATCTCAGCATTATCATTGAATTTCATAGCTTCAACAAAGAGAGTTATTTGTTAGACATTAGGTTTTTGGATAGCAGTCGTAGGACAAGTTCATGGCAAAAAATTGGTCTCAATTCAATGTTAATATGGATACCTTCTTCTGTTTGGGTATCCTTCTACAGTGTGAGATTGTGTTTGCTAGTATTCAAAGGGTAGGAAAGGTATTTCCAGGTCTAGAAGGTTCTCAAATGAATTGGGTAGATAGGGATGGAAAGTTTCTTGTTTCCAACAATAAAGAATTCACCTTTGGGTTTGATCGAACCCAACTGATAGATTTGTGTTTGATGAGAAGGGTAATGCTTTTTTGCAGAAAGGGGGGAAAATTGTTTGGTCTAGTGACACAGGTGGGAAAGGGGTTTCTTCAATGGAATTGAAGGACACTGGGAATTTGGTTTTGATTGGGAGTAATGATAGTGAAGTGATTTGGCAGAGCTTCGATGATCCGACCGATACATTGCTTCCAATGCAGGAATTCCATAAGGGAATGAAACTTGTTAGTGAGCCTGATTCTAACAACTTTACCTATGTTCTTGAGATTGGAACGTCCGGTGATGTCACTCTTTCGGCCGTGTTACAAACTCTGCAACCAATGCCATATTGGTCTATGCAGAGTGATAGCCGCAGAATCGTCAATAGAGGTGGCAATGAGGTGGCTTCGGCAACCATTGTTGCGAATTCTTGGAGGTTCTATGACAAGAATAAGTCATTGTTGTGGGAATTTGTTTTCAAAGATAATGAGGCTGTGAATGATACTTGGACTGCAGTGTTGGGAAGTGATGGTATTATCACATTCTACAGTCTCCAAAATCAAGGATTGGATGGCGTCGCGCCAAGAAGAATTCCAGAATATTCTTGCAGCACACCGGAGCCTTGTGATCCCTACAATTTATGCACCGGTGACAGAAAGTGCAGCTGTCCTTCTGTTCTAAGCTCTAGGCCTAATTGCAAACCGGGTTTTGCCTCTCCTTGTAACTCGAAAGGTGCAATTGAGCTAGTTAAGGCGGACGATGGACTAAACTACTTTGCGCTCGGGTTCCTTCCACCCTTTTCGAGAACTGATCTGATTGGTTGCAAGACTTCCTGCAGTGAAAATTGTTCATGCCTTGCTATGTTCTTCCAAGAAAGTTCAAGAAGTTGTTTTCTATTGGATTGGATTGGAAGCTTTGAGAAGTCCGATAAGGATACTGGTTTTGTCTCTTACATTAAGGTCTCCAGGGATGGTGGCACTGACAAAGGTGATGGTGGAAATAGTAATAAGCAAACCGTGATTGTTGTGATAATTGTGGTTTTAACATTGCTTGTTATTTCTGGTATGATCTTTCTTGGCCTAAGATACTACAAGAAAAGTGAACATTCAGCCGAGACTCCCCAAGAGAATTCGGATGGTGACACTTTCTTGGAGAACTTAACTGGCATGCCAATTCGCTCTGGCTACAATGATCTTGAAATCGCGACTAATAACTTCTCTGAGAAGCTTGGGCAAGGGGGTTTCGGCTCGGTTTACAAAGGAGTCCTACCAAATGGAACAGAACTAGCTGTGAAAAAGTTGGAAGGAATTGGCCAGGGGAAGAGAGAGTTCAGAGCTGAAGTTAGCATAATTGGTAGCATTCATCATCACCATCTGGTTCGGCTTAAAGGATTTTGCGCCGAAGGAACTCACCGGCTTCTTGCTTATGAGTACATGGCTAATGGCTCCTTGGATAAATGGATATTCAACAAAAACAATGCAGAATTTTCATTGGATTGGGACACAAGGTTCAATATAGCGCTTGGAACTGCGAAAGGACTCGCATACCTTCATGAAGATTGTGACTCAAAGATTGTTCATTGTGATATCAAACCAGAAAATGTGCTTCTAGATGAGAACTTCAATGCCAAAGTTTCAGATTTTGGTCTAGCTAAGCTCATGACGCGCGAACAAAGCCATGTTTTCACAACACTAAGGGGGACTCGAGGGTATCTCGCCCCTGAGTGGATAACAAACTACGCCATATCAGAGAAGAGTGATGTATACAGCTATGGTATGGTTTTGTTAGAGATAATTGGCGGCCGGAAAAACTATGATCCGGCCGAAAGCTCGGAGAAATCCTATTTCCCATATTTTACATTCAAGATGATGGAAGAAGGGAAACTAAGAGACATTGTTGATTCAGAATTGAAAGCATATGAAGATGATGAGAGGGTAGACATTGCAATCAAAGTTGCATTGTGGTGCATACAAGAAGACATGAATCTAAGGCCTTCAATGAGCAAAGTTGTGCAAATGCTTGAAGGTCTTTGCACTGTTCCTAAGCCACCATCAAGATTTTCTCCATTAGGATCTAACATTCACTCAATTCCTTTTTCTATGTCAACTAGTGAGGCTGGAACTTCTTCATCAGCACCATCAGATACTAACACTGAAGCTTTTCTCCGTGGGGTTCAACTTTCAGGGCCAAGATAAGTAGATAACACTATAATTCTACCTTTTTTTTTTGTTTCTCTCTTTTCATAACCTTTTTGTTTTTGAGGTGTTAAATGAAAAAGGTGTCAGTTGTAGACGGTTAGATAAGTAGTTACTTGTGCAGACTTTGCACATATTATTTTATGCAGTAATTTAGTCAATATATATAAAAAATAATAAAAATAGAGAAAAATTCTAACGACCCCTAATAATTACTCCAAAATATAACGAGGTCCGAACAAAAAAAATATCTATCAATTCTAATTGACACTTAATAAAAAAAATCAATAGTTTGATGTGTTATATAGACATGTTCCGTAAACCAGGATAAAAAATAGGGTAAAGGACAAATAGGTCCCTAACCTTTTAAGACGCAGACATTTTAGTCCCTTAAAATTGGAAAATACATTTCGATCCCTCACCATGTAAATTCCGTGATAATTAAATCCTTCCGTGGAATTGGTACTCAAAACAGTAATGGAAATTGCTGAGGTGGAGGGGTGGAGAGTGATGTCGTTACAGTTGTTGAAGTGGATGGAGAACAAATTGTTGAAGGACAAATTAATCTTTAATGACCAAAACGACGCCGTATATGCATCCCCACTTTCATGCCCATCATCTCATACCTTTCTTCCTCTCTAGCGTCCTACACCATCACCCTTTCTTCTCTTACCATTCTCTTTCTTTCCCTTCTTTTTTCTTCAAGTCACTTAATATATATATATTTTGAAAGGGTCTATTATGTAAATCTATAAAAATTATTCACACATATAGATTTTATGTGTTTAATTTAGATTAATGACATTAAATATTTGTCAATACATCTGAATATTTTATTATTTAAATATGATATTATATTAATAAAAAATAAAAGTTATCTATTATAAAACTTTTTATTTGTTAAGCATTCTAAATACTGGAATTCAATTCAATTTTATAGTTTTACTAATTCATTCCAAATATTAGAATTCAATTCCTATATACTATTAAAAGTTTCTAATCAGGCTGTAAAGTATAATTTTTATCTCTAAAATTTGTCAAAATTTTTAAAAATATTTTTAAATTTATTTTATTTCAATTTTGTTTTTGAATTTTTTTATTTGAATCAAATATATCCCTTATAACTAAATTTTTAGAAAGTTTAAGACTAATTCGATAATAATACATGACAACTATGTCTGATTTACTTGTGTTGAAGCCTTGAAGGTTGTTCTTGTGAATTATTGTTAAATTAATCCTAAATTTTTTAAAAAATTAGCCACTAGATGCTTAAAATTTTTTGGAACAATTAAAATAACATAAAATTTAAAAATATTTAAATTTTTTTTAACAAACTTCAAAAATAAAAATATACTTTATTCTTTATTAATTTAAAAGTT
>NC_029790.2:130588347-130593101 GCF_000816755.2 Arachis ipaensis | reverse complement strand
AACGAAAAAGTTAAAAAGACAAAAAAAAAGTCTAAATTTATTTTATTTATTGTTTATTGATTATTATAATTTTTATTAATTATTTTTTGGCTGGTTTAACTAATTTTTTTTGTTATTGAATTTTTTTATGTTAATTATTATTATTATTATGTAGATAAATATGAATCATCAATCAGCAACGAATTTGGAAATAAATATCCATAGCAATAAGGAAAAATATGAGGTATTTAAAGATTTTGGTAGATTGAGGTAAATATATTTTTGGTATTTAGATAAAGATGATTTGATAATAAAAAATGTTATGGAAAAAAAAAAAGAATCAGCACCAAATCAATTACTAAAATAATAATGTGATCTTAAAAAGAGTGTATAACCAAAAAAGGAAGAAACTATTAAATTGAATTGGATTTTAATTTTTTTAAAATAACAAATAATTATTTTGGGTATATACATATGAAGAATTTAATTTTCGTGCATTATTAACATAAATTTTTTTTTTACAAACAACCAATTATATATTAGCACATTAATAAAAATACTTAATTTCAAAACTTATAACTTATAAAATTATGCAAAAATTTGATTAAATAATCATATATAGATATAGAGATGACAGAACGAGTCAAACCCACCATAAAAAATAAGTTGGACTAAAATTTAAAACCCACAGAATAAAAAAAAAGCGCAAAACTTGTACAATCAAATTCACATATTTCGGCAGCGAAGGACAGACCGGCCTCTTAAGTCAAAAATTTTTTTTTTTTTAACAAAAGAGTTATTAGTGTTATAAAAATTAACAATTATATAATTTTTAAATATATTATTTTTATTTTTTTGTATTTTTTTAGTTATAATTTTTTAAGTTAATTTTATTATTTTATTTTAAAAAACTTAAATCAGCTAGCATTTTAAATCCGCTTTATTTAAAGCAGGCCACCTTCCTCTCTCTTTTTTTTTGGACAGATTTTGGCAGGAGACGGACTATTTTTTGCCACCTCTAATCATATAATAGGATAATACTATTTAGTAATTTACTCATTTTATTTTGTTTACAAACATTATTTATTTCAATTTTTAATTAATCTATCAGTAATGTTAGAGAGATAATAATCTAAAATCAATTTATTTAATTTAATATCTATAATTTTATATATATAACATTCATAATTATATACTTATTATATCTAATTACTCAATTATTTCAATAATAATTAAAAAATAAAATAAATAATAATTAAAAATATAAAATATGATCATTTTAAATTATTTTAGGTTAATTTTTTATTGTCTCCTAACATTATTTGTTAGTCTACCATTATGACCAATTCTGTAATTTGTTATTTACGTTAATTACTATAATTTTTCTCCTTATATAAAGATCTACAACTTCAGAAAATTTAAGAAATCTAAAATATACATTATTTATAAAATAGATGATAATTGTGGACTCAATTTTTTGGATATGAAATCAATTAACGCATTGTTCTTAAATATGAAGAACATGTTTGTTTATAAAGTATATGGAGGTGTTTCTTTATTTAAATTCAGAAGAACAAATCGGATGCACTAATTTAAGTAAAGAAAAAATTTGAGGCTCCGAATTTAATTTGTTAAAAATTGAAATTAAGTAGTTCACTATTCGAAACCTCTGAATTGTGTGTAAACAATTTTTTTTTTTTACTTCTAAGAAATCGGTGCCTCAATTTTTAATGATAAAAAGAATAAAAAAATTAAAAATCTAAATTAGCAGGTCAGTTTTGCAAACAAAAAAAATTAATTATAGAAAAATTGAAATCTGAGACTCAGATTTGTATACATATATATACACACCAGTGGCCGCCTTGCAGAAATTTTATCGTCTTCCACTCATCTTCTTTCTGATTTTTTTACCGTTTTGAGTTTCTTCCTTTTTTATTTTTTTTTTAATTTTTGTCCATATAAACTATCAGTGAAGCATAGTTTTAAACAAAATAGAAGATAGGATTATGTTAAAATTATATTACCATGGTCAAATCTTATTACAAACACTTGAGGGTGTAAGATTTGTATGCAAGAATCCATGTGAACTTGTTGTTCCTTTTACATTACTATTTGAAGAATTGAAAGGTGTTATTTGTGAAAGAGTAGACACGCATATATCAAAGACCATATCGAACATTTTGTATCGACATCCTATATTAGTGTTTAGTGGGTTCGTTAATTTCCAAACGAAGTATGTCACTGATGAAGGAGTATGCGAGAAATGTTTTCAATCTATTGTCAAACTCGAGCACAAGTGTCCTATATCGAGTTATACATTGAGTTTCAACAATTTGAAGCTGATCAGAATATCAAATGGAGAGATTACAGCAGTGACAACAAAGATGAATTCGAAGGCAACTATGAGGTTGTTGGTTCAAATGAAGATGATGATGAAGCTGATGACACTATAGAGACAGATGTGGAAGAAGTGGCAAATGCACTGGTTAACCAAAATCTGTTTGAAGAGCCATCTTTTATGCGCGTGTTAGATTTGGAAACTATACATATACTAAAATTTTTAACATATTTCAATGCGGGCAGTAGCTTTATAATATAAATAATTAATTTTGGTATAAAATAAAAATAGTATGATTATTATTAAATTTTTTATGCAATTAGAGATGTTTAACTGTATTTGATGTAATATATTATATATTTTATACTAATTATATAAAATTCAAAATCTAAGGTTATATATTTATATATTTATTGATATAAATTTAAACTGCGTGCTTATTTATGTATAAGTATACTTTTAAGAGAAAATTAAGCTCTACATTTTCCAAAAAGCATCAGTATACATGTACATCAAGATGTTTCTAATTCAATAGATAAGAACATATTTGGTCTTCCTGAAACGTATCTAATAATCCCCTAAAATATCTATATGGCCAATTCACACCTGTTAATACGCTATCTATTTACACATTTTTTTTATTACTAAAATTTTTATACAGATATTGAAAAACAAAGTAAAACATTTTTCAAAGTTCTATAATAAGTCATATTATCAGTTAGCTAGCGGAAAGTGTCATGGGACACCAGAAATCAGAATAAGAAATGACATATGAATCCAGGTCCAGATATGCAATAATGTCAGTGGATCGTTAATCTCTTTACAGTCAAAGCGAGTTGCTCTACACAATGCTCTATACAAGTGTGTTAGGGATGCTGATTTTTAACCGATTTCATGAATCCGAGAGAAGTTACGAAGCAATGGTAGAAATTTTCAATAAACTGCTGACCTAGACTTATCAGCAAATAATATTGATCCAAACAATAATAATATGTGACATTTCACATACCTCTCCATGGCAACTTGATCATTCAAAATCAATCAGTCTTTTACATATTTGATCCAGGTCATATTAATGGAACTTCCTCTGCAATCACTAGTACTAGGTGCAACTCCAAATTGATGTAAGCATTCAGCTTTCATGTCCTCCTGACTAGTTATAGTTGTTTCTGTCATAGGAAGACCATTTATCGGCAGACCTAGGATTAGAGCCATATCTTCCAACGTAACAGCACACTCGCCTACTGAAAAATGGAATATGTGTGTATCTGGGTGCCATCTCTCCACTAAAACTGTTACTAAAGCCAACTAACTTTAGATCACTCCAAGTTAGAATACCTGATAAAATCCAGTTGCCCAAACAAGATGCTCGACAATCAGATTATATGATTTCGGTGAATTTCTTTAGACACACCTCAAATTTCTTACACCCTACAAAATATAAACAAATAATAACTCAAATTATCTTACTTAATTAATCATATATAAATTAAAATACGTAATAATTAATGTTAAATTTATTGAAACTTACACAAAATTATCAAGTAAATCAATTTTTACTTAATTATCATTATAACTAAGTATCTTTATCAACAACATCCACATGAACATATTCAATTTGTTTATAACAACAAATAAGCCTTTATCCTATACAGAACCATAAACAAAAAGGCCATAATTAATTATGGTTTAACACATAATCTAATTAATTATTATCTTTAATAACATAATTATTTTTTGCAATAATTAGTTCAAATTCTTATCTATTCTACTACAACTATAGTTTATACATTAAAACCAAAAATTCTAATTCATATGTGCATATAATTTAAAATAATTACTCAATTTATCGACAAACTAAGCTCTATTAATTTATTTGTTAACATTCTTTAATTAATTCATCACGAAACTAACATTAAAAAAGTACTACCAACAACCTCAAATTCAGGTAATATAACCAACAAACTAAATTTCAATTACACATTCTACTAACAAATACAATTAATAAATTTATAAAATAATTATAATTATAGCATAACAAATATAATACTAATTATTATTCTCAACAATCATATTATTATTAGATTTAATTACTCTATTAATTCTTATAGTTTCGCAAAATTTTCAATTAGGTCCCTATATTTTTTTCCTTTTAATTGGGTCTCTGCACCAATTTTTTTTTAATTGAGTCCCTACACTTTTTTTTCTCTTTTATTTGAGTTCCTGTACCAATTTTTTTAATTGGATCCATATACAATTAAGTCAATTACTACCAAGAGGGACTTAATTAAAAAAAATTAGTGCAGGAACCCAATTAAAAAAAAAATATAGAGACCTAATTAAAAATTTTGTAAAACTATAGAAATTAACAGAATAATTAAATCTTATTATTATTATTATTATTATTATTATTATTATTATTATTATTAACGTAAAC
>NC_029790.2:130568296-130588244 GCF_000816755.2 Arachis ipaensis | reverse complement strand
TAATCAACTTCTTTTATTTTTTTTTTTTGGCATTATGATTAATTTTTTGGATGGGTAGGAGATGAATGATGAGAGTAAATAGAAGTGTTGCAGAAAAGGAATCGAAGAAAGTAATGTTGATAGGTGGGGGTGGCCACAAATCTGACGCTCAGATTTGCGGTCCACTCCTCACCGTTAGATTAGTTTCATTTTTTTCTTGGTCGTTAGATTTTAAGAGTCTCAAATCTGAGGCTCAAATTTTATAATCTCTATGGCTGCATTTATTTATAGAGATAGGACATTGGGACATGGATACAGAGACACAAAATCATGTTTGACAAAAAAGACATAGATAGAGATAATGTGTTCAGAGACACTGAATTAGTGTATTTTGTGTCCACCCTGACAGGAAGGACACGGAGACATTAACAAGGGACACAACTTATTTTTTATTTTTTCTTTTATTATTCTTATTAATTTTTCATAATTATATTTTTTATCTCAAATTTTTTGAATGGAAAAAAATAAGAATAAATTAGATTTTTATAATTTGTTCTAATTTATCACCAAACAGAATACAAGAACACAAAATTTTGTGTCTCTGTCCATCAATGTCTTATCTTGTTCTGTTCTCAGTGTTTTGTCCTGTCTTGTTCTCAGAAACAAACGCAGCCTATCATAACTGTTGGATCTCTTCAATTTAAATCTGACCGTTTGATTTTTCTCCCAAAACTCAAATCTGAGCCTCCGATTTGTCTTCCACGCCGTCACGAACCGTCCACACCCGTGGATAACACACACCGGCAATAACGGTGAAAAACACCATTAAAGTCCCAATATTAAAATTAAAAAGCGTCCTAATTGTGAATCCCATTCGGGAGAATGTGTAAAATATTATATTTAGACATATTTCGCACCGAAACTAATTTGCTTTGTCACTCTTCCATTTTGTTGGGCTATTCCTTGTGATCAAAGATAACAGTTGAGTTATTCAAATTCAGACTCAAAAAAAGTTACTTATAAACCATCAATGTTTCAGGGATTTGGATTCTCTAAAGTTTGAATTTCACTTTAGAGAGTAAAGTGTGATCTCTCACCATTTATTTTATAGGTGGACTAAGAATAAATATGAGAAAGAAATCATTCAAGGGTAGAAGATCACACTTTACCCTCTAAAGTACAAATTTAAAATTTAGAAGATCCAAATTCATGTTTCAGACCCCAAAAAGATAATAAATAAAAATGGAAAACCCCTTCGATTTAACTAGCAAAAAATAAGACCATCGATTTTTTAGCTTTTTTCAACCATGGGTAACTCTGTAAAAGGTAGCGTGCATATCCATAAAAGAGAGATAAAAAAATCTGGACAACACATAACACTGACAATGAAAAAGTATCAGGAACTACTGTTAAACTTGATGAATGAAAGTATCAAACAACAATTATGAGGATAATATTCAATATCCTTCAGCATTACTTGCACATTTTGGACTTTTCAAAGTACATATTTATCATATACATTGCTGCATTATTTAGAACCTATAGCTGTAAGGAATAAAGAATGAACATTATTATCACACTAACTAGATCACTCACCTACTTTTGCTTGTTTGGAATAACAAACAGAGTTTAGGCTGTTGAAAACATCTCTTCTTGACCGGATAATATGGATGTGATACCAACAGGAGTACCTCCTGAGCCCACATTGCCTTCTGCTAAGACATCACGGCGAAGTTTAGCACCTTCGGTCTCTGTTTCAAACTAGAAACTGAAACCAAGACGAGATGGCGGAGGTTCAGTTAGCAATGCAACATTTAATTAAGATAACTATAATACCACCACCAACAGAGTTGATAAGGCTTATACAAGCACTAGTTTATACACTACTGAGAAAATTCTAATAATAGGATATACATAAATCAGTAGCTATTTATCAAATTTATGTGCCTTCTATCCCAAATTTGATAGAAACCTGAGAACTAAAAAATTCAGATTTCAGATACAGGGTATTTAGGGCCTCCAACTTTTTAACTAAATCAATAAAACATCACTTTTGGAATCTATCAGTACAAATATTGCATTTGCACAAACACTAGAAAAAAACTTGAAAGCAAGTTACATCGTAAGAATGGGGATTAAGGAACAACAACAAAGCATGATATTGTACTATTCCTACCCTTTTTCAATTTTCTAGAGTTTTTTAGTGTTTTCAAGGATTTTTCTAGGGTTTTCTATGATTTTCTAGGATTTTCTAGGGTTTTCAAGGGCTTTCAAGGGATTTTTAGTATTTTCTAGAGTTTTTTAAGGATTTTCTTGGGTTTTTTTTGTTTTCTAGGATATTCTAGTATTTTCTAGGATTTTTTAGGATTTTTTAAAGTTTTCTTAGATTTTCTAGGATTTTCTAGGATTTTTCTAGGACTTTCTAGGGTATTCTAGTGTTTTCTAGGGTTTTTTAGTGTTTTCTAGGATTTTCTAGGATTTTTTGGTGTTTTCTAGGGTTTTTTAGTGTTTTCTAGGGTTTTTTAAGGATTTCTAGGATTTTCTAGGTATTTTCTAGTATTTTTCTAGAATTTTCTAGGGTTTTCTACTATTTTCTATGATTTTTTGGCGTGTTCTAAAATTTTTTTAGTGTTTTCTAGGTTTTTCTAATGTTTTTATAGGGTTTTCTATATTTTATAGGGTTTTCTAAGGTTTTTTAGGGTTTTCTAAAGTTTTCGAGAATTTTTTAAGATTTTCTTGGGTTTTTTTGGTTTTCTAAGGTTTTCTAGGATTCTCTCAGATTTTTTAGGGTTTTTAAGGTTTTCTTGGATTTTCTAGGATTTTCTAGGATTTTTCTAGGACTTTCTAGGGTTTTCTAGTATTTTCTAGGATTTTTTGGTATTTACTAGGTTTTTCTAGGATTCTTTAGTGTTTTCTAGGGTTTTTTAAGATTTTTTAGGATTTTCTCGGGTTTTCTAAGATTTTTTGGTGTTTTCTAGGATTTTCTAGGATTTTTCTAGGGTTTTTTTTAGTGTTTTCTAGGGTTTTTCTAGGGTTTTCTAGGGTTTTCTACGTTTTTATTAGGTAAAATTTATCTTCATTTTATTTATTTAAGAAAATTACCCAAAAAAAATAAATCAAGACAATTTTTTCTTTGGTAAAAAAAGAGACAAATAGTGGTGATGATTATTAAGGAAAAAAAATAAATCACCGATTTGAAGGACCACTTGGAGAATCTACCATATCAGATGTTACCTGTGGTTTTTGATTGGAGTGTTGAAAATAAGACATGTAAAGAATCTTTGAGCAGAGGTACCAACGCTTGCAAGGGAAAAAGTATTTGAGTGGAGGAAGAGAACGGATATGGTTACCGGTGTCAATGCAACCAAGGTTTTAAAGAAAATCCATACCTTCATGCTTGCACAGGTAATTAACTAATTCTATTAAACATTCATCTATTTTTATATAGTTTGTTAACTTTTCTTTGACAACTTCAATTTGTTTTCTCTGTTACTGCAGACATTAATGAATGTGATAGGCAGATTCATACATGTCTAAGTAAGGATAACTGTCTCAATTCAATTCAATTGAATCCTATTCATGCTTTTGTCCTAACGGGCAATCAGAAAAATAAAAAACTAAAACAACGGCCCAGCCCACCTCCCTAAATCCAGTTGGGGATCTGTAACATTGGCTTCTTATTCCATTAGCAGGCTCCCCCTTCCACTACCAAGGCAAACAAGATTATAGAGCTCTGTCAAGCTTATTCCCTGCAACCATCATCTTGCCACATGTCAATACATCCTTGCATCTGTATACATAAACGTGTAGGTGGACACATCCTATGTTAATCCATGATAAACTCTGCTAACTCCTTTATCGTTACTCTAAACTCGTTCTATCTGTCGCTCTCTATCCCACGTTATATTTTCTTCTTTAACCCACCTTCTATCATTCAAGCAACGTATTTTTGGGGAAAATCCTAAAAACAGAATAGTTGATTTGCAGCCATTACACGCGGTAGAGTTTTCTTGGCAAAGCAAGACTGAAGTAGCTTTGATAAATAGTGAAAATGATGTATTCCCCTTAGAAATGAAAAAACGAAGAACAAGAAAAAAGTTCATGTTTGCCAATAATAAATGAAATAAGAGAAATTTGAATTGAATCCTTATTACATAGAACTACCCATGGATGCAATGAATGTTTATAATTCCGAATATATATATATATATATACTCATATCAGGAGCATTTCACTTAAGCTCTCTTAAACTGCATTTCACTCAAACTTTCTCTCGCTCACAACTCTCTCTTTCTCACACCTTTTGTCTACTTTTTCTTTGTTCTCACTTTCTCTCACGGAATGGACATGTTATTCTTTACTGTTATATTAGTTCTTGTACAAGCAGTAGTAGCTAGTAATCAAATATCTCTTAGTAGATGCCAAAGTAAGTGTTATAGTATTCAAATTCCATATCCATTTGGCATAGGAAATTCATCTACCGGTGCTACCTATTTTTTAGAAGAATCCTTTGGACTTACTTGCAACAGCGCTATTTCCAATTTAATATGGGACAATAAGCCAGTCATAGCCATAAACGTCTCCCAAGGTCAAGTAGATATATTGATTTTTGCCATCTAAGTTTGTTATGATAGTCGCCTTGATAATCCCGTTAGTCTTACCCCTCCCTCGGAATCACAAATAGTCTTTCTTTCATCATTTCAAACAAAGACAACAAGTACATAGTTGTTGGCTGCAGTACTTTCGGCTATCTTACTATCTACAGCAACACCAGCGGTTCTATAGTGGGGTGTGTAACACAATGTCATAATAACATGAGTATGGATGAGGGACATTGTTCCGGCGACGGGTGCTGTAAGGTGGATATTCCTACCAGAATAACAACGGCCACAATTCAAGTAGCAACCTATCTCTACTGTAGCTATTCCTTTGTCGTCAAGAATGGTTACTACTCGTTTTCGAAGGACCACTTGGAGAATCTACTATATCAGATGTTACCTGTGGTTTTTGATTGGAGTGTTGGAAACAAGACGTGTAAAGAATCTTTGAGCAGAGTTACCAACGCTTGCAAGGGAAATAGTACTTGTGTGGAGGCAGGGAGCGGATATGGTTACCGGTGTCAATGCAACCAAGGTTTTGAAGAAAATCCATACATTCATGCTTGCACACGTAATTAACTAATTCTATTAAACATTCATCTATTTTTATATAGTTTGTTATCTTTTCTTTAACAACTTCAATTTGTTTTCTATGTTACTAAAGACATTAATGAATGAGATTGACAGATTTATACATGTCTAAGTAAGGATAACTGTTTCAATTCAATTGGATCCTATTCATGCTTTTGTCCTAACGGGCAATCAGGAAAACAAAAAACTAAAACAATGGCCCAGCTCACCTACCTAAATCCAGTTGGTAATATGTAACATTGGCTTCTTATTCCATTAGCAGGCTCTCCCTTCCACTACCAAGGCAAACAAGATTATAGAGCTCTGTCAAGCTTGTTCCCTGCAACCATCATCTTGCCACATGTCAATACATCCTTGCATCTGTATACATAAACGTGTAGGTGGGCACATCCTATGTTAATCCATGATAAACTCTGCTAACTCCTTTATCCTTACTCTAAACTCGTTCTATCTGTCGCTCTCTATCCCACGTTCTATTTTCTTCTTTAACCCACCTTCTATCATTCAAGCAACATATTTTTGGGAAAAATCCTAAAAACAGAATATTTGATTTGCAGCTATTACACGCGGTGGAGTTTTCTTGGCAATGCAAGACTGAAGTAGCTTGACAAATAGTGAAAAATGATGTATTCCCCTTAGAAATGGAAAAACGAAGAACAAGAAAAAAGTTCATGTTTGCCAATAATAAATGAAATAAGAGAAATTTGAATTGAATCCTTATTACATAGAACCACCCATGGATGCAATGAATGTTTACAATTCCGAATATATATATATCCTCCTATCAGGAGCATTTCACTCAAACTCTCTCAAACTGCATCTCACTCAAACTCTCTCTCGCTCACAACTCTCTCTTGCTCACACCTTTTGTATACTTTTTCTCTGTTCTCACTTTCTCTCACGGAATGGACATGTTATTTTTTACTGTTATATTAGTTCTAGTACAAGCAGTAGTAGCTAGTAATCAAATATCTCTTAGTGGATGCCAAAGTGAGTGTTATGATATTCAAATTCCATATCCATTTGGCATAGGAAATTCATCTACTAGTGCTACCTATTTCTTTGAAGAATCCTTTGAACTTACTTGCAACAGTACTATTTCCAGTTTAATATGGGATAATAAGCCAGTCATAGCCATAAGCGTCTCCTAAGGTCAAGTAGATATATTGATTTCTGCCATCTAAGTTTGTTATGATAGTCGCCTTGGTAATCCCGTTAGTCCTACCCCTCCCTTCGGAATCACAAATAGTCTTTCTTTCATCATTTCAAACAAAGACAACAAGTACATAGTTGTTGGCTGCAGTATTTTCGGCTATCTTACTATCTACAGCAACACCAGCGGTTCTATAGTGGGGTGCGTAACACAATGTCATAATAACATGAGTATGGATGAGGGACATTGTTCCGGCAACGGGTGCTGTAATGTGGATATTCCTACCGGAATAACAACGGCCACAATTCAAGTAGCAACCTATCTCTACTGTAGCTATTCTTTTGTCGTCAAGAATGGTTACTACTCGTTTTCGAAGGACCACTTGGAGAATCTACCATATCAGATGTTACATGTGGTTTTTGATTAGAGTGTTGGAAACAAGACGTGTAAAGAATCTTTGAGCAGAGGTACCAACGCTTGCAAGGGAAATAGTACTTGTGTGGAGACAGAGAGTGGATATGGTTACCGGTGTCAATGCAACCAAGGTTTTGAAAGAAATCCATACCTTCATGCTTGCACAGGTAATTAACTAATTCTATTAAACATTCATCTATTTTTATATAGTTTGTTAACTTTTCTTTGACAACTTTAATTTGTTTTCTTTGTTACTGCAAACATTAATGAATGTGATAGGCAGATTCATACATGTCTAAGTAAGGATAACTGTCTCAATTCAATTGGATCCTATTCATGCTTTTGTCCTAACGGGCAATCAGAAAAACTAAAAACTAAAACAACGGCCCAGCCCACCTCCCTAAATCCAGTTGGGGATCTGTAACATTGGCTTCTTATTCCATTAGCAGGCTCCTCCTTTCACTACCAAGGCAAACAAGATTATAGAGCTCTGCCAAGCTTGTTCCCTGCAACCATCATCTTGCCACATGTCAATACATCCTTGCATCTGTATACATAAATGTGTAGGTGGACACATCCTATGTTAATCCATGATAAACTCTGCTAACTCCTTTATCCTTACTCTAAACTCGTTCTATATGTCGCTCTCTATCCCACGTTCTATTTTCTTCTTTAACCCACCTTCTATCATTCAAGCAACGTATTTTTGGGAAAAATCCTAAAAACATAATATTTGATTTGCAGCCATTACACGGGGTAGAGTTTTCATGGCAATGCAAGACTGAAGTAGCTTTGACAACTAGTGAAAAATGATGTATTTCCCTTAGAAATGGAAAAACGAAGAACAAGAAAAAAGTTCATGTTTGCCAATAATAAATGAAATAAGAGAAATTTGAATTGAATCCTTATTACATAGAACCACGCATGGATGCAATGAACTTTTACAATTTCGAATATATATAAACTCCTATCAGGAGCATTTCGCTCAAACTCTCTCAAACTGCATTTCACTCAAACTCTCTCTCGCTCACAACTCTCTCTTGCTCACACCTTTTGTCTACTTTTTCTCTGTTCTCACTTTCTCTCACGGAATGGACATGTTATTTTTTATTGTTATATTAGTTCTTGTACAAGCAGTAGTAACTAGTAATCAAATATCTCTTAGTAGATTCCAAAGTGAGTGTTATGGTATTCAAATTCCATATCCATTTGGCATAGGAAATTCATTTACCGGTGCTACCTATTTCTTAGAAGAATCCTTTGAACTTACTTGCAACAGTACTATTTCCAATTTAATATGGGACAATAAGTCAGTCATAGCCATAAACGTCTCCCAAGGTCAAATAGATATATTGATTTCTGCCATCCAAGTTTGTTATGATAGTCGCCTCGGTAATCTCGTTGGTCTTACCCCTCCCTTCGGAATCACAAATAGTCTTTTTTTCATCATTTCAAACAAAGACAACAAGTACATAGTTGTTGGCTACAGTACTTTCAGCTATCTTACAATCTTCAGCAACACCAGCGGTTCTATAGTGGTGTGCGTAACACAATGTCATAATATCATGAGTATGGATGAGGGACATTGTTCCGGCAATGGGTGCTGTATGGTGGATATTCCTACCGGAATGACAACGGTCACAATTCAAGTAGCAACCTATCTCTACTGTAGCTATTCCTTTGTCGTCAAGAATGGTTACTACTCGTTTTCGAAGGACCACTTGGAGAATCTACCATATCAGATATTACCTGTGGTTTTTGATTGGAGTGTTGGAAACAAGACGTGTAAAGAATCTTTGAGCAGAGGTACCAACGCTTGCAAGGGAAATAGTACTTGTGTGGAGGCAGAGAGCGGATATGGTTACCGGTGTCAATGCAACCAAGGTTTTGAAGGAAATCCATACCTTCATGCTTGCTCAGGTAATTAACTAATTCTATTAAACATTCATCTATTTTTATATAGTTTGTTATCTTTTCTTTGACAACTTCAATTTATTTTTTCTGTTACTGCAGACATTAATGAATGTGATAGGCATATTCATATATGTCTAAGTAAGGATAACTGTCTCAATTCAATTGGATCATATTCATGCTTTTGTCCTAACGGACAATCAGGAAATGGATCCGTTATAGGAGGTTGCCATGAGAAAATTCACAGAAATATGCTTCCAAAAATTGTCATTGGTAAGCATTTCACCGGTTACATTTATTGTGCAAGCTAGAGATATTAATATAATACAAAAAAATTGTGTATACATCCAATTTTAGTTACAAGTTAGAAAGATTACGGGATCGATCAGTTGGTATCTAATTGGTAGATATTTAGTATACATGTAATATCATTGTAAGATAAGATAAAATATGATATGATAATATTAGACAACATAGTTAACTATTACATTTTGAAAAGGAAAATTATTGAAGAATTGTAATTGTATACAAAACATTACATGCAGGTGCAGTATTCATAGCTGTTTTCGTGGGAACTTGTTTGTTATACCTCAGATACCAAAAGGGAAAACTCACCAACTAAAAGAGAAGTTTTTTAAGCAAAACGGTGGTCTTATTTTGCTACATCAACTCTCTACAAGAGAAGAGTCCTCTCGTACAACTAAAATTTTTACTGCCGAACAGTTGAAGAAGGCCACCAACAACTACGATGACAACTTAGTTGTTGGCAGGAGAGGTTTTGGCACAGTATACAAAGGACTTCTAGAGAATGACAAAGATGTTGCCATCAAGAAGTCCAAAACAGTTAATCCTAAACAAGTTGAGCAATTCATCAATGAGGTTATTATTTTGTCTCAAATTAACCGTAGAAATATTGTGAAGCTTTTGGGTTGCTGTTTAGAAACAGAAGTCCCTCTTCTTGTCTATGAATTTGTAAGCAATGGCATAGTCTTCGATTTTATCCGTAATGAAAACAAGATAAATAATTTCACTTTAGAGAGTAAAGTGTGATCTCTCACCATTTATTTTATAGGTGGACTAAGAATAAATATGAGAAAGAAATCATTCAAGGGTAGAAGATCACACTTTACCCTCTAAAGTATAAATTTAAAATTTAGAAGATCCAAATTCATGTTTCAGACCCCAAAAAGATAATAAATAGAAATGGAAAACCCCTTCGATTTAACTAGCAAAAAATAAGACCATCGATTTTTTAGCTTTTTTCAACCATGGGTAACTCTGTTAAAGGTAGCGTGCATATCCATAAAAGAGAGAAAAAAAAAACTGCACAACACATAACACTGACAATGAAAAAGTATCAGGAACTACTGTTAAACTTGATGAATGAAAGTATCAAACAACAATTATGAGGATGATATTCAATATCCTTCAGCATTACTTGCACATTTTGGACTTTTCAAAGTACATATTTATCATATACATTGCTGCATTATTTAGAACCTATAGCTGTAAGGAATAAAGAATGAACATTATTATCACACTAACTAGATCACTCACCTACTTTTGCTTGTTTGGAATAACAAGCAGAGTTTAGGCCGTTGGAAAACAGTTATTTTGGTACAAATAGAATGAAAATCTTATTTTCAGATTGATGCCTCAGAGAGTAAGCTGCCACTAGATTTTTGAGATCTCCTAGGTTGCCTCTGAAAATAAGGGTGCACATCGCGAACTCCATCCAAGTACAATGGCGTTTGCATTTCTACAAGGCGCGAAACCTACCAAGCATTCCAAGAAAGAGCCAATGTTAATGATGTTCTTTCAAAAGGTTAAAAAACATAATCAGCAGTGTTCTTGCTTCCATTGAAACTAAAAGCTGGGAGGTCATACTTACAGCTCTATGAAAAGCAAATATCTCTTCTTGACCGGATAATATGGATGTGATACCAACAGGAGTACCTCCTGAGCCCACATTGCCTTCTGCTAAGACATCACGGCGAAGTTTAGCATTTTCGGTCTCTGTTTCAAACTGGAAACTGAAACCAAGACGAGATTGTGGAGGTTCAGTTAGCAATGCAACCTTGATCACTAGAATACCACCACCAACAGAGTTGATAAGCCTTATATAAGCACTAGTTTATACACTACTGAGAAAATTCTAATAATAGGATATACATAAATCAGTAGCTATTTATCAAATTTATGTGCCTTCTATCCCAAGTTTGATAGAAACCTGAGAACTAAAAAATTCAGATTTCAGATACAGGGTATTTAGGGCCTCCAACTTTTTAACTAAATCAATAAAACATCACTTTTGGAACCTATCAGTACAAATACTGCATTTGCTAACAATAGAGATTGGTGAAATTATGACTAAAATTCCTTATTGCCTCGCCTCACATATTATGTATGCCACATTTTAGCAATTGTAACGCGGTTTGTAAATCAGTCAACATAGACTTGCAGCACACTTTCGGGATTTTGAAAACAATTTTACAGGATCATTCTAGGAAATAAATACATATGATAAATGTTTCACAATTTCTTTATAAACAAGTCCCCCCCAACACCAGAGAAATTGCAATTCATGAAAATACCTAGATTTGGGAATTCAATGAAAAATGTTTATAATCTGAGCCATCTGTTCCCAGCTACATGGCATCAGAAGAAAATTTAAGACTACAAGCATAAGAATCAATTACCAGGTTAGAGCTCCTCTAAAGGATTCATACTTTTTAATCTGAAAGTTCTTTCTGCACAACATAAATAACAGAAATCAACAAGGTTACCTCTCCAAGTCAAAAAGTGTGCCATCCTCAGTTCCTTGAAATAATTCATCAATTGAGGAGGATGCCAAGCAACAAAGGCAGCAATGATGATTGTACAACTCGTCAATTAGGGTTATAAATCTCCTTGCCTGAAAAGTAAAATATATACAACATAATAATCAAAACAAGACAGGACTATGCAGAAACAATTGTACAAATTCAATGCAATGGCTGTTATTTAGGAATATTCTATGAAACAATGCAGATACAGAGTGAGAGAATATGAGTTTCATAACCTAAAATTTCCCTTCATAGTAAAATAAGGCAATTATCAATACAGTTGAGGTCAACTCAACCTTTCAGTAACAATACCTTGTCACGGATGCGCATACTCATCACTGGAATATCAGATATGAAAACAGTGTGATAGCTTTCAGCAACTGCAATATAGTCAGCTGCACCCAACTGAAAGCCGAGAGAGAGAGAGAGAGAGAGAGTAAGCAAGTTGTCGTATATGCACAAACACTAGAATAAAACTTGAAAGCAAGTTACATCGTAAGAATGGGGATTAAGGAACAACAACAAAGCATGATATTGTACTATTCTTACCCTTTTTCAATTTTCTAGAGTTTTTTAGTGTTTTCAAGGATTTTTCTAGGGTTTTCTATGATTTTCTAGGGTTTTCTAGGGTTTTCAAGGGCTTTCAAGGGATTTTTAGTATTTTCTAGAGTTTTTTAAGGATTTTCTTGTGTTTTTTTTGTTTCCTAGGATATTCTAGTATTTTCTAGGATTTTTTAAGATTTTTTAAAGTTTTCTTAGATTTTCTAGGATTTTCTAGGATTTTTCTAGGACTTTCTAGGGTTTTCTAGTGTTTTCTAGGGTTTTTTGGTATTTTCTAGGGTTTTCTATGATTTTTTGGTATTTTCTAGGGTTTTCTAGGATTTTTTAGTGTTTTCTAGGGTTTTTTAAGGGTTTCTAGGATTTTCTAGGTATTTTCTAGTATTTTTCTAGAATTTTCTAGGATTTTCTAGTATTTTCTATGGTTTTTTGGTGTGTTCTAAAATTTTTTTAGTGTTTTCTAGGTTTTTCTAATATTTTTATAGGGTTTTCTATGTTTTATAGGATTTTCTAAGGTTTTTTAGGGTTTCCAAGAGTTTTCTAGAGTTTTCGAGAATTTTTTAAGATTTTCTTGGGTTTTTTTTGTTTTCTAAGGTTTTCTAGGATTCTCTAAGATTTTTTAGAGTTTTTAAGGTTTTTTTTGGATTTTCTACGATTTTCTAGGTTTTTTCTAGGACTTTCTAGGGTTTTCTAGTATTTTCTAGGATTTTTTGGTGTTTACTAGGTTTTTCTAGGATTTTTTAGTGTTTTCTAGGGTTTTTTAAGGTTTTCTAGGGTTTTCTAAGATTTTTTTGTGTTTTCTAGGATTTTTTAGGATTTTTCTAGGGTTTTTTTAGTGTTTTCTAGGGTTTTTCTAGGATTTTCTAGGGTTTTCTATGTTTTTATCAGGTAAAATTTATTTTCATTTTATTTATTTAAGAAAATTACCCAAAAAAAATAAATCAAGACAATTTTTTCTTTGGTGAAAAAAGAGACAAATAGTGGTGATGATTATTAAGGAAAAAAAATAAATCACCGATTTGAAGGACCACTTGGAGAATCTACCATATCAGATGTTACCTGTGGTTTTTGATTGGAGTGTTGAAAACAAGACGTGTAAAGAATCTTTGAGCAGAGGTACCAACGCTTGCAAGGGAAAAAGTACTTGAGTGGAGGAAGAGAGCGATCAGGAGCATTTCACTTAAGCTCTCTTAAACTGCATTTCACTCAAACTTTCTCTCGCTCACAACTCTCTCTTTCTCACACCTTTTGTCTACTTTTTCTCTGTTCTCACTTTCTCTCACGGAATGGACATGTTATTCTTTACTGTTATATTAGTTCTTGTACAAGCAGTAGTAGCTAGTAATCAAATATCTCTTAGTAGATGCCAAAGTAAGTGTTATGGTATTCAAATTCCATATCCATTTGGCATAGGAAATTCATCTACCGGTGCTACCTATTTCTTAGAAGAATCCTTTGGACTTACTTGCAACAGCGCTATTTCCAATTTAATATGGGACAATAAGCCAGTCATAGCCATAAACGTCTCCCAAGGTCAAGTAGATATATTGATTTTTGCCATCTAAGTTTGTTATGATAGTCGCCTTGATAATCCCGTTAGTCTTACCCCTCCCTTCGGAATCACAAATAGTCTTTCTTTCATCATTTCAAACAAAGACAACAAGTACATAGTTGTTGGCTGCAGTACTTTCGGCTATCTTACTATCTACAGCAACACCAGCGGTTCTATAGTGGAGTGTGTAACACAATGTCATAATAACATGAGTATGGATGAGGGACATTGTTTCGGCAACGGGTGCTGTAAGGTGGATATTCCTACCGGAAAAACAACGGCCACAATTCAAGTAGCAACCTATCTCTACTGTAGCTATTCTTTTGTCGTCAAGAATGGTTACTACTCGTTTTTGAAGGACCACTTGGAGAATCTACCATATCAGATGTTACCTGTGGTTTTTGATTGGAGTGTTGGAAACAAGACGTATAAAGAATCTGAGCAGAGGTACCAACGCTTGCAAGGGAAATAGTACTTGTGTGGAGGAAGAGAGCGGATATGGTTACTGGTGTCAACGCAACCAAGGTTTTGAAGGAAATCCATACCTTCATGCTTGCACAGGTAATTAACTAATTCTATTAAACATTCATCTATTTTTATATAGTTTGTTATCTTTTGTTTGACAACTTCAATTTGTTTTCTCTGTTACTGCAGACATTAATGAATGTGATAGGCAGATTCATACATGTCTAAGTAAGGATAACTGTCTCAATTCAATTGGATCCTATTCATGCTTTTGTCCTAACGGGCAATCAGGAAAACAAAAAACTAAAACAACCGCCCAACTCACCTACCTAAATCCAGTTAGTAATCTGTAACATTGGCTTCTTATTCCATTAGTAGGCTCCCCCTTCCACTACCAAGGCAAACAAGATTATAGAGCTCTGTCAAGCTTGTTCCCTACAACCATCATCTTGCCACATGTCAATACATCCTTGCATCTGTATACATAAACGTGTAGGTGGACACATCCTATGTTAATCCATGATAAACTCTGCTAACTCCTTTATCCTTACTCTAAACTCGTTCTATCTGTCGCTCTCTATCCCACGTTCTATTTTCTTCTTTAACCCACCTTCTATCATTCAAGCAATGTATTTTTGGAAAAAATCCTAAAAACAGAATATTTGATTTGCAGCCATTACACGCGATAGAGTTTTCTTGGTAATGCAAGACTGAAGTAGCTTGACAAATAGTAAAAAATGACGTATTCCCCTTAGAAATGGAAAAACGAAGAACAAGAAAAAAGTTCATGTTTTCCAATAATAAATAAAATAAGAGAAATTTGAATTGAATCCTTATTACATAGAACCACCCATGGATGTAATGAATGTTTGCAATTCTGAATATATATATATACTCCTATCAGGAGCATTTCACTCAAACTCTCTCAAACTTTATCTCACTCAAACTCTCTCTCGCTCACAATTCTCTCTTGCTCACACCTTTTATCTACTTTTTCTCTGTTCTCACTTTCTTTTATGGAATGGACATGTTATTTTTTACTGTTATATTAGTTCTAGTACAAGCAGTAGTAGCTAGTAATCAAATATTTCTTAGTGGATGCCAAAGTGAGTGTTATGGTATTCAAATTCCATATCCATTTGGCATAGAAAATTCATCTACCGGTGTTACCTATTTCTTTGAAGAATCCTTTGAACTTACTTGCAACAGTACTATTTCCAGTTTAATATGGGACAATAAGCCGGTCATAGCCATAAACGTCTCCCAAGGTCAAGTAGATATATTGATTTCCGCCATCTAAGTTTGTTATGATAGTCGCCTTGGTAATCCCGTTAGTCCTACCCCTCCCTTCGGAATCACAAATAGTCTTTCTTTCATCATATCAAACAAAGACAACAAGTACATAGTTGTTGGCTGCAGTATTTTTGGCTATCTTACTATCTACAGCAACACCAGCGATTTTATAGTGGGGTGCGTAACACAATGTCATAATAACATGAGTATGGATGAGGGACATTGTTCCGGCAACGGGTGCTGTAAGGTGGATATTCCTACCGGAATAACAACGACCACAATTCAAGTAGCAACCTATCTCTACTGTAGCTATTCCTTTGTCATCAAGAATGGTTACTACTCGTTTTCGAAGGACCACTTGGAGAATCTACCATATTAGATGTTACCTGTGGTTTTTTATTGGAGTGTTGGAAACAAGACGTGTAAAGAATCTTTGAGCAGAGGTACCAACGCTTGCAAGGGAAATAGTACTTGTGTGGAGACAGAGAGTGGATATGGTTACCGGTGTCAATGCAACCAAGGTTTTGAAGGAAATCCATACCTTCATGCTTGCACAGGTAATTAACTAATTCTATTAAACATTCATCTATTTTTATATAGTTTGTTAACTTTTCTTTGACAACTTCAATTTGTTTTCTCTGTTACTGCAGACATTAATGAATGTGATAGGCAGATTCATACATGTCTAAGTAAGGATAACTGGCTCAATTCAATTGGATTCTATTCATGCTTTTGTCCTAACGGGCAATCAGGAAAACAAAAAACTAAAACAACGGCCCAGCCCACCTCCCTAAATCCAGCTGGGAATCTGTAACATTGGCTTCTTATTCCATTAGTAGGCTCCTCCTTCCACTACCAAGGCAAACAAGATTATAGAGTTCTATCAAGCTTGTTCCCTGCAATCATCATCTTGCCACATGTCAATACATTCTTGCATCTGTATACATAAATGTGTAGGTGGACACATCCTATGTTAATCCATGATAAACTCTGCTAACTCCTTTATCCTTACTCTAAACTCGTTCTATCTGTCGCTCTCTATCCCACGTTCTATTTTCTTTTTTAACCCACCTTCTATCATTCAAGCAACGTATTTTTGGAAAAAATCCTAAAAACAGAATATTTGATTTGCAGCCATTACACGGGGTAGAGTTTTCATGGCAATGCAAGACTGAAATAGTTTTGACAACTAGTGAAAAATGATATATTCCCCTTAGAAATGGAAAAACGAAGAACAAGAAAAAAGTTCATGTTTGCCAATAATAAATGAAATAAGAGAAATTTGAATTGAATCCTTATTACATAGAACCACCCATGGATGCAATGAATGTTTACAATTCCGAATATATATATACTCCTTCAGGAGCATTTCGCTCAAACTCTCTCAAACTGCATTTCGCTCAAACTCTCTCAAACTACATTTCACTCAAACTCTCTCTCGCTCACAACTCTCTCTTGCTCACACCTTTTGTCTACTTTTTCTCTGTTCTCACTTTCTCTCACGGAATGGACATGTTATTTTTTTCTGTTATATTAGTTCTTGTACAAGCAGTAGTAGCTAGTAATCAAATATCTCTTAGTAGATTCCAAAGTGAGTGTTATGGTATTCAAATTCCATATCCATTTGGCATAGAAAA
This sequence comes from Arachis ipaensis, assembly GCF_000816755.2. Classification (NCBI taxonomy): domain Eukaryota; kingdom Viridiplantae; phylum Streptophyta; class Magnoliopsida; order Fabales; family Fabaceae; genus Arachis; species Arachis ipaensis. Next base: position 130,571,268 of record NC_029790.2, on the reverse strand, counting down.
TTCATCTACCGGTGCTACCTATTTCTTAGAAGAATCCTTTGAACTTACTTGCAACAGTACTATTTCCAATTTAATATGGGACAATAAGTCAGTCATAGCCATAAACGTCTCCCAAGGTCAAATAGATATATTGATTTCTGCCATCCAAATTTGTTATGATAGTCGCCTCGGTAATCCCGTTGGTCTTACCCCTCCCTTCGGAATCACAAATAGTCTTTTTTTCATCATTTCAAACAAAGACATCAAGTACATAGTTGTTGGCTACAGTACTTTCAGCTATCTTACTATCTACAGCAACACCAGCGGTTCTATAGTGGTGTGCGTAACTCAATGTCATAATATCATGAGTATGGATGAGGGACATTGTTCCGGCAATGGGTGCTGTATGGTGGATATTCCTACCGGAATGACAATGGTCACAATTCAAGTAGCAACCTATCTCTACTGTAGCTATTCCTTTGTCGTCAAGAATGGTTACTACTCGTTTTCGAAGGACCACTTGGAGAATCTACCATATCAGATATTACCTGTGGTTTTTGATTGGAGTGTTGGAAACAAGACGTGTAAAGAATCTTTGAGCAGAGGTACCAACGCTTGCAAGGGAAATAGTACTTGTGTGGAGGCAGAGAGCGGATATGGTTACCGGTGTCAATGCAACCAAGGTTTTGAAGGAAATCCATACCTTCATGCTTGCACAGGTAATTAACTAATTCTATTAAACATTCATCTATTTTTATATAGTTTGTTATCTTTTCTTTGACAACTTCAATTTATTTTTTCTGTTACTGCAGACATTAATGAATGTGATAGGCATATTCATATATGTCTAAGTAGGGATAACTGTCTCAATTCAATTGGATCATATTCATGCTTTTGTCCTAACGGACAATTAGGAAATGGATCAGTTATAGGAGGTTGCCATGAGAAAATTCACAGAAATATGCTTCCAAAAATTGTCACTGGTAAGCATTTTCACCGGTTACATTTATTGTGCAAGCTAGAGATATTAATATAATACAAAAAAATTGTGTATACATCCAATTTTAGTTACAAGTTAGAAAGATTACGGGATCGATCAGTTGGTATCTAATTGGTAGATATTTAGTATACATGTAATATCATTGTAAGATAAGATAAAATATGATATGATAATATAAGACAACGTAGTTAATTATTACATATTGAAAAGGAAAATTATTGAAGAATTGTAATTGTATACAAAACATTACATGCAGGTGCAAGATTCATAGCTGTTTTCGTGGGAACTTGTTTGTTATACCTCAGATACCAAAAGAGAAAACTCACCAAACTAAAAGAAGTTTTTTAAGCAAAACGGTGGTCTTATTTTGCTACATCAACTCTCTACAAGAGAAGAGTCCTCTCGTACAACTAAAATTTTTACTGCCGAACAGTTGAAGAAGGCCACCAACAACTACGATGACAACTTAGTTGTTGGCAGGGGAGGTTTTGGCACAGTATACAAAGAACTTCTAGAGAATGACAAAGATGTTGCCATCAAGAAGTCCAAAACAGTTAATCCTAAACAAGTTGAGCAATTCATCAATGAGGTTATTATTTTGTCTCAAATTAACCGTAGAAATATTGTGAAGCTTTTGGGTTGCTGTTTAGAAACAGAAGTCCCTCTTCTTGTCTATGAATTTGTAAGCAATGGCATAGTCTTCGATTTTATCCGTAATGAAAACAAGAGAAATAATTTCAATTGGAAAAATCGTCTCAAAGTTGCAGCAGAGGCAGCCGGAGCTTTATCGTATCTTCACTCAGCTGCTTCCATACCAATTGTCCACAGAGATGTTAAGAGTGCCAACATTTTCTTAGATGCCAAAGTCTCTGACTTTGGAACTTCAAGATTCATTCCACTGGATCAAGTTGCATTGGCTACAATGGTGCAAGGAACTTTTGGTTATTTGGATCCAGAATTCATGCAAACCAGCCAACTCACTGAGAAAAACGATGTGTATAGCTTTGGCGTTGTGCTGGCAGAGCTTCTTACAGGACAGAAAGCTCTTTCATTTGAGAGGCCGGAAGGGAAGGAAAATCTTGCTATCTACTTTCCTTGCCTGAAGGAGAATCGCTTGTTTGAAGCTCTTCAAGTTGGAATCTTGAATGAAGATAACAAGCAGCAGATTGTGGAAGTTGCTAATGTTACTGCAAAGTGTTTGAAACTCAAAGGGGAAGAGAGACCATACATGAAGGAAGTGGCAGGGGAATTGGAAGGAATAATAATGCATTAAAGTTTGACTAATATACTAAATTATTTTATTAAAAGTATTTCATATTACTCTATAAAACTATTATAAATTTAGCATCTTCAACCCACTCCTGCATAGTGCATTATTTAATGGGGTAAGTACGATTTTGGTCCCTAAAGTTTAGTGCCAGAATCGAATTCGTCCCTCTTCTAATTTTGGATTTATAATCGTCCTTAACGTTTTTTTTCGTATTAAAATCGTCTTTTTTTTTTTGGACAAAAATACCCTCACCATTACCAACACAATTACCTCCTCCACCAACACCAACACCACCGCCACAACCTCCACCAACAGCACCACCAACACCACCACCACCAGCCCTTTTCTTCTCCCACCCCCAACGCATTTTTACGCGTTTTCTTTTTTTTTTAATTTTATAATTTTTATTATTAAAATAGGAATAGGGGTAGTTTAGGAATAAAATAAAAAATTTTATTAAAAAAGACGATTTTAATACAGAAAAAAACATTAAGGACGATTTTAAATCCAAAATTACAAAAGGGACGAATTCGATTCTGGCACTAAACTTTAGGGACCAAAATCGTACTTACCCCTAATTCACGTGTAAAACACTTATAATTTAGCACCTTATTATTTTAAATTATCTTAAATTTAACCCTAGACAATCTTAATATACCAAAATTAACAAATTAATTTTTATTGTTTTTAAATAATAGACATGATATTAAAAAAATAAAACGA
>NC_029790.2:130565182-130568032 GCF_000816755.2 Arachis ipaensis | reverse complement strand
GATACTTACGCAGTCTTAAATATGCCTTATAAACTTCATATAAATAAATATCAGGATAATCTATCATCTATTAATAATGAATTAAAGTTTGACTAATATACTAAATTATTTTATTAAAAGTATTTCAATATTACTTTGTAAAATTATTATAAATTTAGGATATTGAACCCATTATGGCGTAGTGCATTATTTAATTAACATGTGTAAAAGTAAAACACCTCTAATTTAACACCAATCATTATTGCAAAGTATATTATTGTAGTAAGAAATCTTACGGCAGTAGAAGGAACAAGCTGGTCAAACCTATGTAGATACGGTGTTTAGTATGTGATGAATGAAGATTAACCTGCACCTGTTCATACAAATTATGTTGTTTCGCTTAGAGAGTTTACGTTCTTCTTGAGACTCACCGTATTGCTAGGTAGAAGTTCTTCATGTTCTTGAACATGGAGGCCTAATTCTTGCCACATGTCAATACATTTTTGCATTAGCTATGTCTATAGTGGGCCTATTCTATGTTAATCTATGATAAATTCTGCTAATTTTTTTATCCTTACTCTAAGCTTGTTTTATCTGTCGCTCTCTATTTCACGTTCTATTTTCTTCTTTAACCCACCTTCTATCATTTAAAGCAATTTATTTTTGGCAATGCAAGACTGAAGTAGTTTTGACAAATAATAAAAAATAATATATTCCTTGAATCTGTAATTAAATCAGAGTAAAATAGTCTTACTTTTTACTTGAACAGAAAATTATTCCCTTTGGAAATGAAAAAACGAAGAACAAGAAAAAAGTTCATGTTTGACCTTATGATATATCAAGTCTTTTTTTAGTCGGTGTTTTTGTTTGCAAGAAGAGAAGGTTAGTTGCAGTCTTCCTGACGAGTTTTATTTTGGGTTTTTTATTTAAATAAATTATTTGCTCTCCTATTTTACGTGAATCCCCTAAATGGTTTTCTTGAACGTGAATCCCCTAAACCATATAATATATAAATCGTCCTAGGTTGGTGTGTTTTAGTTAATATATAAAACATTGTACCCTGGGACGATTTATGCATGAATTGTATAGGTGAATAAAGCATAAATCGTCCCACTCTAGTGTGTTTTAGAAGTCGTACATAAATCGTCTTAGGCTAGTATGAGTTATGTGTTTTCACCTAAAACATCCTATTCTGGCACGATTTACGTGCTTCTTCCTAATCCTCTACCCCTAACACGATTTACGTGCAAATTCCAAACCCACAAGTCCTAGGACGATTTTTATTTGTATTTAACAATGATTTTTTTTAATTTAAAAATTAATTTCTAATCAACATTTAACACTTGATTATTAGTAAAAATTATATATTAATTTTATAAAAAATATAAAATAATATATACCATTTTTAAAAATTAATCATTTAATCTTTAATTTTTCATAAAAAATAATTAATTAATACAAATAATATTTTAAAAACTTAAATTTTGGAAACATAATAAAATTATTTTAAATATTTTAACATTTTAAAATAATTTTTTTTAGTTACAAAAATTCTTATATTTTGTAACAAACAAATAACTTGTTACAAACAATATTGAATTTTGTGACAAATTAATTTTTTTATTACAAAATAATTGGAGTTTTTAAAACAAATGAATATTTTGTTACAAAATATTTTGAACGTTTGCAACAACACACCGATTCGTTACAAAAGCCAAAATAATTTGTAACAAAAAAAATCAAATTATTACAAAATATCAAAACGTTTTGTAACAAATTGTATTGTTGTTACAAAATATTATTATTATGTAACAATCACTAATTTTTATTACAAAAATTAATTTTTTGTAATAATTTTAAATTTGTTACAAATATTTCATTTTCTTATAGTATATGTATAATCAAGCCCATAATGTGATTTACATAAATATTTGTGTAGTAGAATATTCTAGAACAAATAAATAAGTCAACACAATATAAATTTGATGAATAAATATATGAAAATTAACTTTAATTAATATTAGTTTATTTTTATTGTAAATTAATTTTTTTTAATTTAAAATTTAAAACTTAAAACTTAAAATTTAAAATTTAAAATAAAAATAAATTAAAAAAATTATAACTTAAAAAATTAACTTCTTAATTGAACTCAAATTTGATATAGTAGTAAATATGGTGTGATTGCATAAAAAAATGGTTGTCATATATTAAAGAAACACATGTCTTTTTACTCTAGATGAGTTAGAATTCGAATTACACATAAAAGTTTTCACATAAATCGTCCTAGGGGCTTGTGGGTTTGGGATTTGCACGTAAATCGTGTTAGGGGGTAGAAAATTAGGAAGAAGCACGTAAATCGTACCAGGGTAGAGTGTTTTAGGTTAAAATGCATAAATCATCCTAGACTAGGACGATTTACGTGTTATTCATAACACACAGTGGGCTGGGACGATTTATGCCTTATTCCCCTATGCAATTTATGCATAAATCGTCCCAGGGTACAATAATTTATATATTCATTAAAACACACAACTCTAGGACGATTTATATATTATATGGTTTAGGGAATTCACGTTCAAAAAAAACATTTAAGGGAATCAGATAATTTAGGAGCCCAAAAATTTTATTTAAATAAAAAACCCTTTTATTTTGGTAACTAAAAAAAATTAATCAAATTTTTGCATAATTAAATAATCGTATATAAGAATAGCAGAACGAGTGAAACCATAATTAAAAGCGGACGATTAAAATTTAAAATTTTTGAAAAAAAAAATGTCAAATTTGCACGGTCAAATCATATATTTCGGTAGAGGAGGACAGACTAACCTATAAAACTATTCTTTTTTTAATAAAAGAGTTATTAGTGATATA
>NC_029790.2:130556224-130564057 GCF_000816755.2 Arachis ipaensis | reverse complement strand
AAACCATTCAAATTTAAATTTTATTGCAAATGAATTGCTGCATAAATAATAAGACATGTTTTAAATTTTGCTGATAACGTGTTATAAAATAACTAAATAAATAAATAAATAAGAGGTAACAAATATAAAATAAAAAATATAAAAAAAGAGAAAGAAGTATTGTAACATAAAAAAAGAGAATTATTTATTATTTTTGTGTGTATTCAAAGTCTCAATCCATACTCCTATTTATATATGTATAAGACTTTATTTTTTCAAATTATATTAAATACAATCATCTTTAAAAATAGATATCCATGTAAAATATGAGAAAATATTCTTATCACAACAAATGACAAATTTTTGATGGAGCAAGGACCCTACTTGAAGGGCATGGAGAGGGTAGCAGATGATTATTCTTACTATTAATTAATGTTGTTGACGAATGAAGGAGGATATTGTTTTCTTTAGTTGTGACATTATTGTCAGTCAAGTTAGATTTCAATGCTTCATTTATTGCCGATCTACTTTGCTTCAACAATATAGTAGAATTTTTTTTTTTTGGATAAAAAGTAAAAACAGTATAGTAGATTTAACCAGTTGTCCTATGTAAAAGAAAATCAAACTTATAATATTTTTGTTTATATATATATATATATATATGAGTAATTTTATATTTTTTATGAATTAATAGTCAAATTCGTCCCTAAAAAATTATTCGTTCTTCAAATTAGTCATCAAAAGATTTTTTTAGTCATATTAGTTCTTAAAAGATAAAACATAAGTCAAATTGGTCCTTTCGTTAGTTAGATGATAATGGTTGATGACGTGTCACGTTAAGTGTTATGTGGCATGATAGCGTGACAAGTTAATGTCACGTGTCACAATATGATTGGTTAACGTGTCAGATCAGTAACACCTAGCATACCACGTGTCACTTGACGTGTAAAAAAATTATTTTAAATTAAAATAGTCCCTGAAAGTTTATATGTAAGTTATTTTCATCTTTAAAATTTTAAAAAAATTGATCAAATTAGTCCTTATATAAATTTCTTTTTTTTTCTTCATAATATTAAATTTAAAATATTTTTTATAGTACTAATTTTAATATTATTTTTAGACTTTAATAAATAAAATTCTCTTTACATAAAACAATAAAAAAAAAAGAAATAATTTATTAAGGAATAATATTAAAATTAGTACTATCAAAAAATAATTTAAATATAATATTATGAAGAAAAAATAAAAAAAATTTATATAAGGAATAATTTGATTAATTTTTAAACATTCATCTATTTTTATTTTATTATCTTTTCTTTGACAACTTCAATTTTTTTTCTCTATTACTGCAGACATTAATGAATGTGATGTGGGAAATCATACATGTCTAACTAACAATAATTGTCTTAATACAATTGGATCCTATCGGTGCTTTTGTCCCAAGAAACAATCAGGAAATGATACCAAAGAAGACGGTTGCCACAAGAAAAATTTCCTTCCACGTATTATCATTGGTAAGAAATTTAATTACGTTTACATTTATAAATAATTAGTCAGATATTTTTATTTAAATGCGTAAAATATTTCATATTTTTATTTTATATTAATAAAATTGTAGATATCAGTTTGTATTTCAATAATAAATAGTTGTTATTCTATTCTAATGTATATATAGCATCAGAAAAGACAAGATATACTCCATTTTGTAAAAAAAAAAAATTAAAGAATTGTGTCCAACACATTACATGCAAGTGCAAGTGGAGCAGGATTCATAGCTATTTTGGTGAGGATTGATTTTCTATACTTAACGTACCAAAAGAGAAAACTCACCAAACTAAAAGAGAAATTCTTTAAGCAAAACGGTGGTCTTATTTTGCCACAACAACTCTCTACAAAAGAAGAGTCCTCTCATACTACTAAAATTTTTACTACCGAACAGTTGAAGAAGGCCACCAACAACTACGACGACAACCTAGTCGTTGGCAGGGGAGGTTTTGGCGCAGTGTACAAAGGACTTCTAGAGAATGACAAAGTTGTTGCCATCAAGAAGTCCAAAACAGTTAATCCTACACAAGTTGAGCAATTCATCAATGAGGTTATTGTTTTGTCCCAAATTAACCACAGAAATGTGGTGAAGCTTTTGGGTTACTGTTTAGAAACAGAAGTCCCTCTTCTTGTCTATGAGTTTGTAAGCAATGGCACACTCTTCGATTTTATCCATAATGAAAACAAGAGAAATAATTTCAATTGGGAAAATCGTCTGAGAGTTGCAGCAGAGGCAGCCGGAGCTTTATCATATCATCACTCAGCTGCTTCCATACCAATTGTCCACGGAGATGTTAAGAGTGTCAACATTCTCTTAGACGAAGATTTCACTGCCAAAGTCTCTGACTTTGGAACTTCTAGATTCATTCCACGGGATCAAGTTGCATTGGCTACAATGGTCCAAGGAACTTTTGGTTATTTGGATCCAGAATACATGCAAACCAGCCAACTCACCGAGAAAAGCGATGTGTATAGCTTTGGCGTTGTGCTGGCAGAGCTTCTTACAGGACAGAAAGCTCTTTCATTTGAGAGGCCGGAAGGGAAGGAAAATCTTGCTATCTACTTTCTATCTTGCCTGAAGGAGAATCGCTTGTTTGAAGCTCTTCAAGTTGGAATCTTGAATGAAGATAACAAGCAGCAGATTGTGGAAGTTGCTGATGTTACTGCAAAGTGTTTGAGACTCAAAGGGGAAGAGAGACCATACATGAAGGAAGTGGCAGTGAAATTGGAAGGAATAAGGGAAATGTCACAGCAACAATGGGTCAATAATGCGGACAACAATTTTGAAGAGACCCAATCTCCAAAAAGACATGATAGTATTACCAATGATGAAGAAGTCTTATTGTCTTTATCATATGAAAGGTGATAGGTGAAAATGTTATTTATATTAATTATTTTTAAGTTTGTTATTAGGATGACAAAAAAATAGGTTAAAAAAAAAGTTATAATTGTAAAAAAGTTAGAATATTATAAACGGTGAAATGTGTAAAAAAAAAATTATAGTTAGAACAATAAATATTACAAATTATAATATTCATTGAATATTTGAATATATTTTTTTAGAAAAAAATTCAATTAAAAAACTTAAAAGCGTTCCACGTTGTGATCCTCCATGTTGTGTAATTGTCTTCATGAAGTTTATCTTGGATTGGGACGAAAGCGTTCTTGGATGCAGGTGTTGAATTTGATAGACGAAGTGCCATGATTATTGCTGCAAAACAGAAGGTTGATTTGGAGAAATAAAAACAAGAAAAATTGAGCATGATCTTGATCAAGTTATGGCTCTGGATACCATATTGGAGTTTTGGAGATGAAGCAATGCGTGAGTAATCGAGAAAGAGAATTAGAATTAGAATTAGAATTAATTGAAAGATGTGTACATTCTGATTCTAGAGTCTAAGCTTATATATAGCAAGATAATGCAACAACCTTGCTTCTCACTCTATAACAAACTGAACCAAGCCTCACTTTTCTAAGCTTATATATAGAAGCACATGCTTTAGGCCTCACAAGAAAAAGTACAATTCTGAGACGACGCCAAGAAGAAAGTATAGGAATAAATTGCCAAGACAGTTATCCAAACTTCAAAATCTTAAAATGTAAATAGCATTACAAACACAGTGAAATGGAATTATGTTGTACTTGTACATGGCCCAAAAAAGAGAGTTCAGCAGAGTCAGAGGTAGATACTGTACGAGTCTAAGATAGAAAACAAAAATACCTTTTTACACTCAAATTAGCATTACTGCTAAAGAACATACTTAACACCAAGTCACTGATAATTTGACTTATAACCATGTATTATCTTCATCCAACAAGAGATTATGACTGCTCATAACCAGTAATAAGCCCTTCCTTTGGAATTCATTGCCCCTTCCTTTGGAATCCATTGCTAGAAAGAAATGTCCACCAATAAGAAAATAGCAACAGACATGCAGTTTTTAATCTAACCTTGGACATCTCAACACCAATGATATCTGGTCTTGTAGAAAGGGACTGACCAACTGTATCACCAATCAAATGAATGTAACAAGGATATTGGTATCCTTATGAATGTATGACATAAATGAAGAAACCCATTTTTTTTATGCAATACGCACTAAAGGAATCATATAAAGCATTATAATGAAATTATGATGGAAACTCAACTAAAAAATTATAGTAAGATGTTAAACAGATCAAATTCCACAGCTTTTATAAAGGTTGGGCCGAGATTAAGCATTATTTCCTTTAAATATTGATCAAATCCCCGAAGTTTGAATATTGATCACAGCAACGGCAAAGGAGGAAAATACCTTCCAGTATAAAATATAAGTCAATATGGGCTCACTTCAACAAAGAGCCAAAAAACCATTGAAGGAAACAACTAATGACAAATCCACCTAATATAATATAACGCGTAGCACACCTAACCAAATGATATGGATTTATGTTTATTTATACAAACCGTCAATAGAACCACCTCAATGAAAAGTGAACTCAATTCCCATGATTGAGCTCATATCACTGGAAATTAAGGTGCAGCTCAAGCTCAAGAACTAATTCAAGTTTAATTAAACCTTTTGATAATAATAACCATAATAATGAAGGAATCCAATTGAAAACAGCCAACAGTAGAGTTAACTAAGTTGCAGCTTGCCCCCTAACATTTCAAGCAATTTCAAACAATACCCAATTCATAAAGCTGAATTCCAAATCGAATTAGGCACATATTAGCACACCCCAAATGAAAAACAATAAAAATTTATCATGTTTGTGTACCTGGGTACCGAGGTTGAGGCCAAGAAGGAGAAGAGTAAGGAGGAGCAAGAGGATCCTCGAGATGGCGAAGCCATACTAAGTCTTCGATTTTCTTGGCAACCTGGGGAATGCGGAAGGTCTCAGGCCCAAGTAAGTCCGATATCGATCCCTCGCTTGAGGAAATCCAATAAAAGATACACCATAAACTAACCTCATAAAGTCCAATATCATCATCAGGAATCTATATAGCTGCAGCAGATTTGAACCACGCAGGAGTATGAGGAGATGGCGAGCAAATCTGGCAGACGAGACGAAACAGAGAGCCCAGTGTCATCGTCTTCCTCTGAATGAGCAGAAATAGCACCGATGGTACCTTGGGGAAGAAGGTTTAGCAGTCCAGCCACTACAAAGATACAAAAAGAAAACATAGAGAAAATTAAAATACACTCCTAAACCACCTCATAATGAATCCAAATTAAAGACAACTGATTCTGCCCCAAGTTTATGTGCTGTACTGGGTTTCATAGTAAAGATATTTTGTTTAACAGAACACTACAAGTGATGACAGTGAAATATAGCTGTATTATTGCATTTCCACATGATTAATGCCTATGTTTCATGAATTCAGAATGCAGTGCACTACTTCCATTCCAAATATAAGAACTATTAGCATAGGTTATGTAACAAAACATGTTTAGATTTTATGACTGATTCTGCTTTTTCACAAATATATACCGAGTTTTTAGGAGTTTCCGTGGGTATTCATTACAGATAATTTCCTTTCAAGATCTGGTAGAACTTTACATTTGAACATCACAGACAAATTTCAGACTTTAAAAAAAGTACAGTGAAATACTCCACATTTGATCAAACTATCTTTTATTGATGTTTTTCTTAAGACTACATTACTCTGATCTTATTTAATTATTTTTACATTATTATTAACTAAACTCATGCAATTAAAAGTTATTTGCTCTTTACATATAGAATGTGTCAAGTCATTTTTTTATAACTATAAAAAAATGGTGCTTTTTAATTTTGTTGCCTTATGATATGTAGTTATTAGTACAAGTTAAACACGCAAATTATGTGTGGGCAAGAAAAAGAAAGAGAAATAAGAACGCCAGCACAATTTTACATATCTAATATAATTCTTAACTACGCTTATCATAAAACATAAATGGAAAAGTATAGGTAACCAACAAGATTTTTGAACAATGTGTAAACAATGTGAATTAATAAGGTTAAAAGAGTAAATTTGATTAGTAGTATTAAATTAGGGCGTAGTGTATTTTCATTTGATTGGTGGTTATTCATGTTATTCAAAATTTTCATTGTTCCCCTAACACTCCCCAACATAAATATTTGCTCATTATTTTTTGAAAAAAAATTCAAAAAAATGCATAGGTGCAATGTAGTTGTTGTTGGCCACATATGTTCATAATATCCAATGTTCAATACTATTATATTTAATTGCACAATGAGAGCAATTTACCCTTTACTTTCTGAAGAGTAGTTTTTTCTTTTGTTTTGAAAAAGAAAATCTTTTTCAGGTGTAAAGTCTCAATAGACTTGAATTCTTCTACCTTTTTAATTGTTGGTTTGAATTTTTTTCAGTAGGACCCATTCTTTCTATCTACTGCCTATTACATTCTAATTTCTAAATACCATGAAATAGGTGCTAATTCTCATTATCTAAAAGGTATTTAATTGTTTCAAAATATTTTGTAAGATAATTAGTTAGTTGGAATTGTTGTAGTTTACTTACTGCATCCATTGCTTTCATTTTTTTTAAATTTGTGATTGTGTTATTTCTCTCAGTTGCTATACAAATTAGTGAAATTACTACTTATTGTCAAACATAAAAATCAAAGGAGATGTGCTATTGATGCCAATTTTTTGGATTAAGTTTTTCTTTTAAGTTATTGCAGAATCTTTTTCTTCCTCTTATTATTATAACATTCAGATTTTCTTCTTATTATTATTTGATTTATTGGCTAAAACATTTGAGATTGGTTAGCACCCGAATTTTCAGAGATTTGAACTATAGATATAATTGAGTTTGAGAAAAAAATGTTTCCTGAAAGTGATGCTTAGTTAAGATGATTGAATATATCTTTTCTCTTTTATTCTTATAGTCTTTATGGTAGTTTCAGAGTTATGATGGATGATATTTTATTTTGGGTTTCATTAGATTATATGGAAAATTTTAAACTTTATTTTCCAGGCTAAGTCTATGTAGATATGTGGATGTCGTCTGTTTTATGGATAAATATTTTTGTCACTATTTATTTTGTTTATAATTTTGACTACCACCAAAACAAATCCTTAGTTATCAAAATATTTTTATTGGTGAGGATCATGCTTATGATTTCTCTTTAATATCCTGTTTCTACCCTCTGATTAATCAATTTTCATTGCCTTATGATTTGCTTGAATAGCAATAGAGGTAATTTTTTATGGTCATCCTCTTTTTTCACGTTATATCCTGAGACCTGAATTGAACTCAAAAAAATAGAAAAATAGGATTGATTAAGAGTAATTCACCTTTATCTTATAATAATGATATAAGGGAACTCATATTTTTTTACAAAATTTTTTAGTGCATTTATAAACGAAAATCATCTTATGTATAATGCTCTTTGTATTTTTTGTTCTTATTTGATTAATTGCACTTTTTCTACTTTCTTTGGTGAAATTATTGCACTATCAGTAGATCTCAATTCTTTGAGGCATTGAAAAATTATGATTTTAGGTGTTGATATTAATTTTGATTACAGGAAAGACAAAATGTCAAACTTGATGGTTTTAAATTCCAGTTGGTTTGGAGAGTTTATACTCATTGATGATGAACACAAGTTAACATACCTTCAATAACAGCTTTAGGATTCATACTGTGTCAAATCGTAATGATAATGTATTGTAGAAGCTGTGTTTTGGGGTTTTTTATGATCTCTGTGAAAAATGTGTTTTATCACTTAAAAACTTTTTTTTTTATGCTTTTTGGTTTTACTGTCTTGAAAATAAAATGGTTGAAGATAATATATTACAGTTCATTCATGCTTGATA
>NC_029790.2:130537797-130556206 GCF_000816755.2 Arachis ipaensis | reverse complement strand
CAGAGTTTGAAACTTAAAGTTTTAAGCTAACTTGATTCAACCCCCCCTTCTCAAGTTCAACTAGAACCATCAATTGGTATCAAGAGCCAGGTCCTGCAAGTGTTTCATTTTGAACATCAAAGAAAATTTAGGAAAATTTGATCCCAAAACACATGAAGGAATTTTTCTTGGTTATTCCACTAATAGCAAGGCCTATAGAGTTTATAACAAGAACTCCAAAACTGTTGAGGAAACCATGCATGTCACATTCTGTGAATCTAACTCTGTTCCTAGTGTTTTCATTGATGATAGTCCAAGTTTTGAAGTTGAAGTACCTAAGAACAGTGAACCAGTTCCACAAAATCCAAGTTCTCATGAAGCTGCACCTGCTAGCAACGAAAATCCCAATTCTGCAGGAGACAATTTGGAATTATTTCCTGTCTCTGCAGAAAATACTGATGCAGAGGATTTTGCTAAGCTTATGACCAATGAATTTGATATGAGCATGATGGGAGAACTCAATTTCTTCCTAGGCCTGCAAATCAAGCAAACTGCAGAAGGCATATTCATCCATCAAGAAAAATATGCAAAGGAACTTGTCAAGAAGTTTGGGCTGAAATGTGCTAAACCTATGGGAACCCCCATGCATCCTAACATCAAGCTTGATAAGGATGAACATGGTAGAGATGTTGATGAGACTCGTTACAGAGGGATGATTGGATCCCTAATGTATCTAACCTCCTCAAGGCCTGATATCATCCAAAGTGTTGGAGTTTGCTCAAGGTTTCAATCAAAGCCTAAGGAGTCACATCTCTCTGCTGTCAAGAGGATCATCCGATATGTACTTGGTACCACTAATTATGGGTTATGGTTTCCTAAGACTGATTCTTTTCAATTAGTGGGTTTCTGTGATGCAGATTTTGCTGGGGATAGGATCGATAGAAGAAGCACAAGTGGCATGTGTTGTTTTCTTGGGAAATCCCTCATTGTTTGGTCTAGCAAGAAGCAAGCTACGGTAGCTCTTTCAACAGCCGAAGCTGAGTACATTGCAGCCTCCTCTTGTTGTTCTCAATTATTATGGCTGAAAACTCAACTAGCTGACTATAAATTGAATGTCTCAAATATTCCATTATTTTGTGACAACATGAGTGCTATCAATATTTCCAAAAACCCTGTTTTGCACTCAAGAACAAAACACATTGAAGTTCGTTTTCATTCTATAAGAGAACATGTGCAAAATGGAAATTTAGATATTCAGTTTGTTAATTCTGAGGGTCAGCTAGCTGATATATTCACCAAACCACTGATAGAGGAGAGGTTCTGCAAGTTAAGAACAAAACTGGGCATTCTAACTTCATCTCTGTTTTCTTAATGTTTCTGATAATGAGATCTTTTGTATTTTGTCTCATAAATCGTGGTGAGATTTTCTTTGGCAGATGATGAGTAACCTTCATTGGGTCACTATGAAGCCTACTGGATTCAAGCCTGAATGATGAACATCACGTGCTGGAGCAGTCTCGACATATGGGCTTTCTTTACTGAATCCAATTGAGCCCATTTCATAGCTGCTTTTTCATTTTTTTGAAAATAAGTTTTTGGGCCTCATTTAACATTTGTTTTCAAATCCAAATTTTATTTTGCTTTTGTTCCCATCTGCAACGTACAACAATTACAGCTGTTACTTCCTATACGTTTTCAAAGTTGGGATTTTTATTTTTTCAAGGTGCAACCTTTACACTTCTCTAAGTTTATAATAACTTCCCACTGCATGCATCCATTCACACCACACTCTCCACTCTCCACTCTTTCATCTTCTCCGAACCAGTGCTTCTATATATATGGCTCGAAAGAAGAGAGTTGCTCACAGAGGCTCCCACAGCGGCACCCTCCGTTCTGATCACACACACTCTTCTCCCTCTCATTCCCCCACTCATTCCTCTCCATCTCCACCACCAAACCCTTCTCCTGACATGGCCCGCACGAAGACCACTGCTCGCCGCCCTGGCGTTGCCCCTCGCCCTACACCTCCTCCTCCTCCACCAAACATGTCTCAGCCTAGTTCTTCCAAACCTAGCTCTTCCAAAGGAAAGAGGCCTCTTCACGAAGACGAAGAGACTCGCCCCACTCAGAATCGCCATACTCGCGGTACAGTCATTGGCTTTGACCTCCGTCCTGTTGCTGAACCTAGACTCTCAAATCCTATTGCTTACAAGTCATTTTATGCTGATTTTCCTGATGAGTCCTTTGATCGTCGTCGTTTTCAATCTCTCATGAACTATCTGTTTTTCTGCAAAGATGTTTACAAGCGTAAACTCTGTCCCTCGAAGCTTGTCAATCTTGACAAACTCCGTAGGAAAGGCCTGAACTTTATCCCATTGTTTGCATATCAAGGTTGGACATCCATACTGTCCATCAAAGAGAAAATTTACCCTGATTTGGTAAAACAGTTCTATAGCAACATGTCCTACAAAGATATATTTTTAGAGAAAATTCAATTAAAAAATAATAAAATATAAAATAATACTAAATTCAATAGATAAAAGGTTATCTAATTTATTAAAGACTTGCAAATTCTCTATTAGTTTATATGAATACAATTAAACTAATATTTATTCATTTATTTTTATATTTTGTCTAATGTAAAAAAAAATTAAAAAACCAATAATCTAAAATAGCACAAACTTACATTAAAAAAAACTTGTAGTTATATTCAATTAGTTTTTCTTTTCATCAAAATAGCGGGTAATAATGAGATTGTGTTAATATTAAATATGGGTTTATTAAGTTGTTAGATAATTGTGGCTGGAAGAACATGATACTAACTAATTGAGCTAATTAGTCACAAAAAAAAAAATTAATTGAGCTAATTTTATTTTTTATCTACATGCTACTTGTTCATACTTGGCCCAACATCAAGCCCAAAGTCCAAATAGAATAAAAAGGCACAATTCATAGATTGGTCTCTCCACGCAACCGACCTCCTCTAAAGAAGTCGGATTCGGCACAAGCTCCACTCTAAGGAAGTTGGGATCAAAGATTAGATGGTAGATAACACTTATTCAATTAAGTAACTGTCCCTAAAATCTCTCAACCCACTTTCAGGAGCCATATCTCAACTTTTCTAAGATAAAGGGACAGTTATCCTCCTTAAAAGGTAGAACTACTCCGACGGTGGTTATTGGTTCACCACTATAAATACACTGACATCTCTCATGTATCTCTAAGTTCCAATATTCTCCAAACCTGCCTAGACTCTTGCTGACTTAGGCATCAGAGTGTCTTTGCAGGTACCACCCCATTCACTCGCGCGCACACAAGTTGGACGGAGGCTCCCAGACACAAACCTAGTCAGAGAGCTCCCTCCTTCAAGCGATTGGGTCAACCCAACGAGTCCAGTCCACTAATCTCCAGTTACCCATCGTAACACTACTAATGTTTTTATAAAATATTTGGGGCAATATAAAATAATACTAAATTTGATAGATAAAGGTTATCCAATTTATTAAAGACTTACGAGTTTCCTATTAGTTTATTCGAATACAATTAAACTAATATTTATTCATTTATTTTTATATTTTGTCTAATGTAAAAAAAAAAATTAAAAAACCAATAAAGTCTAAAATAGCACAAACATACATTAAAAAAAAACTTGTAGTTATATTGAATTAGTTTTTCTTTTCATCAAAATAGCGGATAATAATGAGATTGTGTTAATATTAAATATGGATTTATTAAGTTGTTAGATAATTGTGGCTCAAAGAACATGATACTAACAAATTGAGCTATTTTCATTTTTTATCTACATGCTACTAATGCTTTTATAAAATTTTTATAAACTATTTGGGACAAAAAGTTGAAAAAAGTGTAGCAATAGCTTTTCGCCCCGCTTTTGAACTAACAGACTTTTGAAAAGGTCACATTTGTAAGGATGCCTGTTATTCTATCGCCACCACGCTTTTTTTATCGCCACACTTTTATCTATTACCACACTTAAAAATATGACAGTATGTGAAATACAACTACACTTTTAAGGCGTGCCAATAGCGACAGATATAGCTACGCTTTATAGCCACTCTTTTAAAGAATGGCTATAAGTTTGTCCAGTAACCTATTGTTCTTTTTTAATCTCCATAATAAAACCTTACAAAATTCATTGATAATTTTAAAATTTCGATAATAATCAGTAATTTTAAATAAACTAATCCAACCTTCATAAAGTTATCACAAAAAAAAGTGTATTTAATCACATAATATGCTCTAACCAAATACTAAAAATCAAAGTCATAACAACTACCCATAAATTTCTAATACATGAATTACAATTCTAACAATTATTACATTATCTACTTCCATTACATATACTTCATTACAAATATGAAACTTCATGACTACTAATAATTCATTATGAGCAAAATTATTTTCACCACTACCTGCATAATTTCAAATATTGTTGTGTTAGTGCATCTTACATTTTATCAAAAAATGAGAGGGCATAAATCAGTCATAAGATAATAAAAAAAATTCTCATCATTGATTGGAATCTCAGTACCATGGGAACTTGTAAAAAGCATCAGACTACCAACAGAAGGAAAAAAATTAATAACGATAGTAAAAAAATGTTCACTCATTGATTGAAAGAGTTGACTTGTAGTTTGTAGGGATGGCCAAACCTTTCCTTGCTCCTTTTCTTCTACGTTACATATTTTTTTAGGTTCAGAATAATTGTTAAGATGAAGAAGCGACTGTTTCAGCCTTAGGAGGGTATATATCTTCAATGGGCAAACGCCTTGGACCATGCCTTTACTATACACGATATTCAATTGAATTGTGGGTCATAAAATTAGACCTTTTCTTTGTAAAATAAGCATATTTTTTGATACCTAAACAAATATCTTAAATAGTGTATGTAGATATTGAAAGAGTCAAGCTAAGGCTTCAAACATGTTTATATCAATGAAATCACTTAAACACACTAATGCAGGAACGCCAAAGATAGTCAAATGGAACCTCAAATAATACCCATAGTCACTTGATCAATAAGCTACCAGCAAGCAATACTTATTATTTGAGTAAGATATTTAACAAGCAAAAATAGAATAAAATAACAATTATTATATAAAGGTAGCGGTAGCAACTAGCAAGAGATACTAAACCCCAGAAAAGGTCCCCACAGAAAAGAGCTCAAAGAGCAAGTAATTTAATAAGGCAGTGGAATAACAAAGCAAAAAACAATGATGGGATAAAAAATAAAAAATAAAAATTGAAACTTTTATGAGTAAGAGACAGCAAGAGTAATAATAAGGTTATGGTTTAGTTGGTGAAAGAAGATTATTATGATATCAAAGTTTGAGACTTTGAGACAAAACAAAACGATGTACACAATGAATTGCAGCAGAACAAGGCCTGCAATGTTGGAATCTCCAAAAACAAACACACCCCAGAAAAATAGAACATTCTAGAAAGCACAGTAGAAGAACCAAAGAAGCTTCTTTTTACAACAATCAGATCTCCCACTTCAGTTTCTGGTTTCAAAGAGTGAAGATTCAGAAGATACAAAGTTCAATGGCAGGAAGAAAGAGAGTATGAAAATGGTGAGAGTATGGAAAATGAAAATGGAAGCATAGAAATTTTTTCCAGGAAGCTCAAAGAGTAAGAAATGGGGAAGGTTTAGTCAATGGTGATGACTCAAGTCTCTCTATTTTCTCATTATCCAATAAACACTAAACATTAACAACACTAATCAACAAAAGAAAAACATGAACAAATTTTCAAATAATAATAACGATAATAATAATAATGTGGTCTAATCAGGACTACTGTAAACCAAACAGTAAAAACAGGTCACAAAGTGAGAAAAATAAAATAGTTCTGTTTGATCTCGCACTACCTGAACCTATTGAGCTACATTCCATCTAAAAATATATAGCATAAATCTGAAAATTTGAGTAAGATAGCCTAAAATAATAGCCTATTGAGCTACATTCCATCTAAAAATATATAGCATAAATCCTTCTTAATGCTAACATGAAAATTACTTATACTAGTGGTAGAGCAGGCACAGAGCTTTAGCTTTTTGGAAATTACTTTTTGAAAGAAAAAACTGCATAATTACTTGGTATGGGACAAGAATCCAATTGGTATGGGACAACAATTGGTGCACTGATAAACTAAATTACTTCAAGGCATACGTCAATCTTCATCAATTGAAATATGTGTGAATCCAATACAACTACTATAAATGAAAAACCAGACTAGTCTCTACCATGAAATACCGAACTTTAAAATCTGAATTCCACAAGTTGCTGCATTTCAGGTATGAGGTTTATACAATGTATGCACAGAGAAAATGGGTAACATAAATGGCTAATATTAAATGGTGCCCCAAAAGGATACACTAATATCTAGCCAAAGAGGAAAGCTATACCTGAGATTGAATAAATTCAATCATCTCTAGCAGCCTTGCTGATTGCTGAGAGTTAATCCCACCAGAATTTCTTTCTATTGTTGGTAGTCTTTCTAAAACGATAATTCAATCATCTCTAGCAGCCTTGCTGATTGCTGAGAGTTAATCCCACCAGAATTTCTTTCTATTGTTGGTAGTCTTTCTAAAACGATTTCAAGATAACTCTACCAAAATAATGAACAAGAATAATAGTAAGTTGACCGCCATCCAGATATATTCAGCCCCAGCATTATGCACAAAAGGGGAAAAGGAACTAAAATAAAACAAGTTGAACCTTAGTTGTATATGAGCCATCCAATTCAAGCATTGAACCCGCTGCTGCCACTCCGTCTTTATTAACACCCTAGATCTGAATATATATGGGCCAGGGACATCTCGTAGATGATCAACCTCAATTAGAATCTATGGGACAAAATGAGACAAGAATTTTAACAGCAAGTTAAACTAATTAACAGATGTAAGCCAGGAGATGATCTTGACAAGTGAACATCCTTCTGTGCATTAATATAATGATATATCTTACTGCACAGAAGTACTCCAATCAGGAGAGTTTTACATTCATGGAAGAAGGAAGTCAAGAACAAACTCCTTTCAGCCTTGTAACTCATATAAACAAATTAGAAGTTATTATTTTGGGTCAAATTTAAACCCTAGAAAACCCTAAAAAATCCTAGAATATCCTAGAAAAACCTTAGAATATCCTGGAAAACCCTAGAAAACCCTAAAAATCCGTCCAAAACCCTAGAAAATTCTAAAAAACACTAGAAAACCCAAAGAAAACTCTAGAAAACCCTACAAAAACATAGAAAACCCAAGAAAACCCTAGAAAAAGGTGGATTTTGCGTACACGCGCACCATTCTGCACGAGAATTTGTACAAAATGCTAATTATTAGTTAGCACTACTCTGAGAAATTCAGAAGGAATTATCGGCATCTTCTTTTTCTTATCTTCAATTGGCTATCATAATCATAGTGTTTTATCATAAGGAAATCAAACTAGATATTTATGCTCTAGTTAAAGTCCAAAACCACTTATTTGACAAATATAAATTCAATCTTTAATCACTAAATTCCCTCCATACCTACCGATGGTTATCAGTGGCTAAGAGAATGGGGGTTGAATCTTAGCCCCCTTTTTGCTTGATAATATTTACTGACCTTTGAAACCAACTTTGAAAACTTTTTGCCTTTTTATCTCGTCACTAGCCACGAGACTTTTTCTTTTGTCTCATCCCTAACCATGAGACTTTTCTTTTTATCTCGTCACTTGGCACGAGATATTTTTGGTTTTTGCTCCTGTGCAGTAGAAACAGAAATGGAGTAGAGAAGAGAGAAAATTACACCCAGATATATCCTGGTTCGGCTGCTAAGCGCAGTGCAGCCTACATCCAGTCTCCATCACAAACATGATGGAATTTCACTATAATCTTCCTGATTACAATCTGTAAAGTGCTAACCCAACTTACAAGGGGATTCCCACAGAATCATGAAACACAACATAGATGAACAAAGGAACTCTAAGGACATCTATGGCTTTTTCTTTTAATTTTGCACTCTCTGCCTTTTTCCTCTCTATGGCTTTTTCATACAAACCTCATTGTTTGCCTTTTTTCATGAGACTCAAAACATGACAAAATTAAACAGAAAAATACAAAACAGAATACATTGAAGGAGAAGAAAATCTGTAAGCTTAGGTAGCTCTAAGAATCCTGTGCCTTGCACTCTCACTGCTTACTTCTAACTCCTTGCTCCAAACCATGGCTGTTCTCTCTTTTTTTAGAAGAGGGAAGCCTCCACCTTTGAAACCAAAAACCAAGCCAACTTCTTCTTCTCCAAGAACAAAACCGATTCGGCTAGAGAGAGAGAAGAGATAATCCATGCAATAACCAACATGCAATTACCTCTAATCCTTCCTTGGTCATCACTCTTCATCAATCCGAGCACTCCATCCTTGGCTTGCTCTCCAAGATGGATTTCTGGCCCTTGATGCTTCATGATGATGATGGCTTCTTCTGCTTCAATCTCTGCCTCCTCCATCACTTCGCCACTCTAACTACTTCCTGTGGTGGTTGAGCAGAATCAGAGACAAGCCATCCTCTCCAAGATCTTCTTTCCTGCTGGCCGAATCTCCTTCTCCATTTTTGGTATGGAGGAGCTAAGATCTCATCACAAAATCTTACTACAAGTGATAAAAATCTCAGCCACTACATTTTTTATGTTTTCTTGCCATTATTGAGATGGTCTTGTAACGTGCTCTTCCTTCAATTCGGTAGCTAAGTTTTGCTTCCATTGTTTCCTAGGTATTGCCGAAAAGAGGAGAGAGATGAGAGAATAAAAAATGTAGAAAGAGAAGCAATCAAGTGTTTTTGAACAAATAAATTAAAGTGAATTAATTTACTTCCCTTTCTTTGCTATTGGTAGCGTGCAGCACTATGACAATCAATCAACTCAGCTGCAAATTTCTCTCTCATATTTTCCATGCAATAAATGACAATTTAATGAAATTTGGAATCCATCACATGGTAAAATGCTTGGATCCGTTGGAAGCAATTTTTGCTTTCTTCTTCACTTGATTTCGGATCAAGCTTGAGAAACATTCATCAAAATTAAAATTGGACTTAGTAGCAACAACATTTAGTCTGGCCCAATAAAATTTTGATTCATCCAAACTGATTGGGCTTATGGCAATGTTTGACTTCTTGCCCAATTAATCACAAATTGCTTCAGCCACATATTATAGGAAACATACACCTAGGCTGAATGTTGGTTTTGATTTGGACTTGCAATATTTCTTTTATATTTTGGCTCAAATAAAACCTGCATTGCAAAAATTAATTTAATCAACATATTAATATTTTTGCAATTAATCAAATTAATAATATTAATAATGTTTGGTCATCACATTTTTAATTTAGAGTTTTTCAAACTCATCAATCTCCCCCTTGATGACAAACATTATTAAAATTGAAATGGAAAGAAATTAAAAAATTTGAGTATAGAATACTCCCTTTGAATATTTAAATCTCTCCCCCTTTTCAATTGTCACAAGGCTCCCCCTTAATATATGTCATTTTTACGAAGGGAAGCACTAATCTGTAACATTTTAATCAAGCTTCAAGTAACAATGTTATTTAGCATATTCATTACATGATGCTAAATGCTTGATTTATGAGCAGAATTTGATGATAATCAAAACTCTTTTGTTATCAATAAATTGATTTTCTGCTCAAACATTACACACATCAATTGAGTACAAAACAATATTGTTCAAAAATTTTCCAGTCAAGATATCAGAGCAATATTATTCAAGTAAAGAAAATATTTTTGAATCACACATGATCACATCAAAACATGGCAGCTGAGTTTAAAGAAACTGCCAAAAATAAATTATCAAGCCAGCGTGTTTACCAAGATGAATCAGAATATTTTTATTTTAATAAAGGCATGTTCATCAAGATAAATCAACAACCAGGCAATTTATAAAATCAAAACAAATGTATTGTCAAACATCATCATAAACCAAATGCCAAATGCATTTCCAGCAGCAGTAATCATAGTGAAACAAATGCAATAACAACATGCATCCTTTTAATAAGGGTGATCATGAATTTTCAAACGAAAATTTCATCCCCTGTTTTCCACCTCTGTTTTTCATATTTCAATTTTCAGCTTTTCTCCCCTTTTGTCATTAAAGGGGCACCTGCAAGAAATGTTTAACATAAAAAACAAAGTATGCAAAAGATAACTCAAAACATAATCAAAAAGTGTTAACAGAGTATCACATAGTTATACTACTATCAGTCTCCAACCTAACAAAATAAAGTAACAAATTGATCCAAAGTGTGCCAATATCAAACACTAAACAGAAATTTAATCATCAGAGAGATTAAAGTCCGAGTCCTCTGCCACTGCCTCACTACCCACTTCATCATCAAGGCTCTCCAGCATTAGGCTAACCCTCTCCTTGCATTTGCCGACTCATTTTCATATGACAGTTTGCGAGCAGATTTATGAAATTGAACCATGAGGTCGGACATGTTGGAGAATTCTGTGAGAATATCTCTGAGGAATTCGGCAGCCTTGGAGGATTCTGGCCTACTTTTGAAATCATCATCAGAAGCCATAGACTTCTTTCCCTTTTTAGTAGCGCCGCCTCCTTTAATCATAGAGACCTTGTTTTCTACATCCTCATTTGTTAAATCTACCTTAAAGTACTCAAAAATGCACGTGAGAAACATTCCATAAGGTAAATTAGCCTTTTTTGTATTTTTTACAGATTTTCACATATGTCTAATCATGAGGTAACTAAATGAAATAGACGATGAAGTAACGAGAGCAAAGATTATGAGACAATCAGATACTGTTACCCTGTTATGAGAGTCACTCTGTGGGGTGAGAATGTGAGTTGTAATGCGGTGCAGTAGTGAGTTGGTTGGTCCCAAAGCCTTGTGAGTAGGAACGGTTCCGTCCAGTCCAGACAGATTTTCACAAATTTGATGAAGAACTTGCTTGTATGCAATCCAACGTGTGAATCCCATTTATCACTCATGTAAACCTTCGGCCCTTCATCAGTGTAACCAAGGGCAGAAGCAATGGTCTCAGCATTCAGAGTGATATGCACACATTTCACGTAGGAGTGAAGACTGCCATCAATAAATCTCAGATTCGCATAAAACTCTCTCACCAACCCTGGGTAAACCATTTTGTGAATAAGGAGCAATGGTGACCATTTGAGACTATCAAACAGGGGTTGTAGATTGATTCCTTTGGAGGCTAGAAACTCGAGATTCACAAGTAGGAGGGACACAGATGCTGCTTTTCCAAAACCTCTTTGTGGAATTCATAGAAAGCAC
Source organism: Arachis ipaensis (assembly GCF_000816755.2). Lineage (NCBI taxonomy): Eukaryota > Viridiplantae > Streptophyta > Magnoliopsida > Fabales > Fabaceae > Arachis > Arachis ipaensis. Next base: position 130,544,911 of record NC_029790.2, on the reverse strand, counting down.
ATGTAGAAAACCTTGAAGGATCAAAATGGGAGTGTGGTTTGTGAAATTTATTCTTGAACTCCATTTACCTAAGTTCGTGGGTTCTCTGGTCTCATGAAGCACAAAATCCTTGGTCTCTTGAGAGCTTTTTCCAGATGCATGGGAGTGGATTTCTTCGGTGGTGAAGCAGGAGGTGATGTATGAGATTCCTCTTCCTCTTCTTCCCTGCTTCACCACCGAAGAAATCCACACCCCATGCATCCGGAAAAAGCTCTCAAAAGACCAAGAATTTCGTGCTTCATGAGACCAGAGAACCCACGAACCTTGGTTCAATGGAGTTCAAGAATAAATTTCAGAAACCACACTCCCATTTTGATCCTTCAAGGTTTTCTACATGTGCTTTCTATGAATTCCACAAAGAGGTTTTGGAAAAGCGACATCTGTGCCCCCTCCTACTTGGTGAATCTCAAGTCTCTGACCTCCAAAGGAATCAATCTACAACCCCTGTTTAATAGTCTCAAATGGTCATCATTGCTCCTTATTCACAAAATGGTTTACCCAGGGGTTGGTGAGACAGTTTTATGCGAATCTAAGATTTATTGATGGCAGTCTTCACTCCCTACGTGAAACGTGTGCATATCACTCTGAATGCTGAGACCATTGCTTCTGCCCTTGGTTACACTGAAGGGCCGAAGGTTTACATGAGTGATAAATGGGATTCACACGTTGGGATTGCATACAAGCAAGTTCTTCATCAAATTTGTGAAAATCTGTCTGGACTGGACGTAACCGTTCCTACTCACAAAGCTTTGGGACCAACCAACTCACTACTGCACGGCATTACAACTCACATTCTCACCCCACAGAGTGGCTCTCATAACAGGATAACAGTATCTGATTGTCTCATAATCTTTGCTCTCGTTACTTCATCGTCTATTTCATTTAGTTACCTCATGATTAGACATATGTGAAAATCTGTAAAAAATACAAAAAAGGCTAATTTACCTTATGGAATGTTTCTCACGTGCATTTTTGAGTACTTTAAGGTAGATTTAACAAATGAGGATGTAGAAAACAAGGTCTCTATGATTAAAGGAGGCGGCGCTACTAAAAAGGGAAAGAAGTCTATAGCTTCTGATGATGATTTTGAAAGTAGGCCAGAATCCTCCAAGGCTGCCGAATCACTCAGAGATATTCTCACAGAATTCTCCAACATGTCCGACCTCATGGTTCAATTTCATAAATCTGTTCGCAAACTATCATATGAAAATGAGTCGGCCTGGAAGAAATGCAAGGATAAGGTTAGCCTAATGCTGGAGAGCCTTGATGATGAAGTGGGTAGTGAGACAGAGGACTCGGACTTTAATCTCTCTGATGATTAAATTTTTGTTTACTGTTTGATATTGGCACACTTTGGCTCAATTTGTTACTTTATTTTGTTAAGTTGGAGACTGATAGTAGTATAACCATGTGATACTCTGTTAACACTTTTGGATTATGTTTTGAGTTATCTTTTGCATACTCTGTTTTCTATGTTAAACATTTCTTGCAGGTGCCCCTTTGATAGACAAAAAGGGGAGAAAAGCTGAAAATTGAAATATGAAAAACAGAGGTGGAAAAGAAAACTGGGGATGAAATTTTCGTTTGAGAATTCATGATTACCCTTGTTAAAAGGATGCATGTTATTGCATTTGTTTCACTATGATTACTGCGGCTGGAAATGCATTTGGCATTTGGTTTATGATGATGTTTGACAATACATTTGTTTTGATTTTATGAATGCCTGATTGTTGATTTATCTTGATGAACATGCCTTTATTAAAATAAGAATATTCTGATTCATCTTGGTAAACATGCTGGCTTGATAATTCTGCCATGTTTTGATGTGATCATGTGTGATTCAAAAATATTTTCCTTACTTGAATAATATTGCTCTGATATCTTCACTGGGAAATATTTGAAAATTTTTGAACAACATTGTTTTGTACTCAATTGATGTGTGTAATGTTTGAGCAGAAAATCAATTTATTGATAACAAAAGATTTTTGATTATCATCCAATTCTACTCATAAATCAAGCATTTAGCATCATGTAATGAATATGCTAAATAACATTGTTACTTGAAGCTTGATTAAAATGTTACAGGTTAGTGCTTCCCTTGGTAAAAATGACATATATTAAGGGGAGCCTTGTGACAATTGGAAAGGGAGAGAAATTCAAATATTCAAAGGGAGTATTCTATACTCAAATTTTTTAATTTTTTTCCATTTCAATTTTAATAATGTTTGTCATCAAGGGGGAGATTGATGAGTTTGGAAAACTCTAAATTAAAAATGTGATGACCAAACATTATTAATATTATTAATTTGATTAATTGCAAAAATATTAATATGTTGATTAAATTAATTTTTGCAATGCAGGTTTTATTTGGGCCGAAACATAAAAGAAATATTGTAAGCCCAAATCAAAACCAACATTCTGTATGTTTCCTATAATATGTGGCTGAAGCAATTTGTGATTAGTTGGGCCAGAACTCAAACATTGCCATTATTGGGCCAGACTAAATGTTGTTGCTACTAAGCCCAATTTTAATTTTGATGAATGTTCCTCATGCTTGATCCGAAATCAAGTGAAGAAGAAAGCAAAAATTGCTTCCAACGGATCCAAGCATTTTACCATGTGATGGATCCCAAATTTCATTAAATTATCATTTATTGCATGGGAAATATGAGAGAAAAATTTGCAGCTAAGTTGATTGATTGTCATAGTGCTGCACGCTACCAATAGCCACTTTAGTTTATTTGTTCAAAAACACTTGATTGCTTCTCTTTCTACATTTTTAATTTAGAGTTTTCCAAACTCATCACCTACTGTGGAGTAAAAACCACTCCTTTCTCATAGAATAAATCATAATTTCCAATCTCGACCTGTCCATGCCATTAATCATGTTCAGTAAAAAAAAAAATCTCAGAAGGCCTATTTTATTATAGTTAATGGCTAGGATAACTTTCAAGAAGTATTCGACAACCAAAGGATCAAGTTAGAACTAAAATTGAAGATAAAACTTAGGCAAGTAAGTCGAACCATTAGTGCTCCTGCTTCAACTGCAGCAAATGTCCATATTCACATATTCACACCCTATTAATATAATTAGATCTAAAGTATGGCCTATATCCATGTAATATAATTAGATCTAACACAGAAAATGTCCATATTCACACCCTATTAAGGATAAGTAGCAAGAACACATCAATGAATTAGATAATAATATACCACTACTTTTAACCAAAGAACTTGCAGCAACCATAATCCCAATGAAAATTGTCAATTGAATGCATAATGACTAACCATGATCAGTACAATATGTTTTGCAGTGAACTCGAACATGTTGCTGCGCAGCAGCGGAAGGCGCCACTTAGAAACATCGATTCGACTAGCCTTGGCCAACTTGCTCTTCTTACCCTGGCATATCACTCTTCTGCATGATCTCTATAAAGCTCAGTAGAATTGATATAGATATAGATAGAGTTACAAAATAATGTCTTGCAGAAGAAGTTGAAGGTTGAACTGTTAGGCTCTTACTATCTTAAGTTCTTAATTAATGTTTTCAATTGTTTGCAGTTATATATATTCATGTAAACAAGAAGATGGAACAATTATTCGGAAGAAAGGATCAGAGGAAGAACCTTTTGCTTCCTTGCCGCAAAGCCAAAGAAACTAATCGCCAATCCAAAAACACAGGATAGCCCAACAGCAGCAAGAGCACTGGGATCAAACAAGCTCCCGGAACCGGATTTCAGAGCATCGAAAACCTCAAGGGAAGAAGCGCTTGGCGGTGTCAAGAGTAAAGGGGTCGTGGTGGAGGAACCCTAATTTGCCGAGAAGATAGACGCCAAGGGCAGAAGTGAGGTACTGGAGTGCGGTTAAGAGGCCGGGATAGTTGAATTGAGTGATGGCCTATTTGTTGATGATGGCGAGGAGACTGGAGCAGAACGCGTAACCGACTACGAGGAAGGTGGTGGTGTAGTGCTGCTTTGATGCGTCGATTCGAATAGAAGACATTGGCGGTGGAGTGAGAAAGAGGGCTGGGATTGGGAGATCACCGACACATTGAGGAGCGGAGGGGTATCTTGAAGACCAACAAAGAAATCGAGGGTTATCATAATTCTTAATATGGGCCTTATAGTGTACAGATGTGGGTGTAAAGATTTTTGTCTTTTTGTGGCTGAAAAGCGTGTTACTAAAAACGTTGCTTAAAAAAAAAGTGTTACCCTTAATCGTTAACTTGGTTCTGATACCAATTTTTACTCTTCATATTTTACTTCGAATAAGTTTATAATTTGTATAGAATTGAAAATGTTACTTTTATAATTCTAATTTTTATAGTTTTTCAATCTTGTTTTAGTTTATAATAGTGCTCTTGTTTCTTGTTTTGATAAGTTACATATATTTCTTCTTTATTTATTGTCATAATTTAGTATTTAGGGTTTCATTTATTTTTTCGACCTTTTTTGTTAATTCTTTTATTTCAGAATTTTCTTCTTTAATCTTTAACTTAGATAAACTTAAAGGGCTATTAATTTTAGATTCTCTTATTTGAAAATTTGATGAAACCAATTTTTCTGATGGTTCTTTTAATAAAAGAACTGAGTTTTCAGTAGCTTTATATTTTGGTATTTCTGTTTTTACAATTTTCTGAAATAATTCATCGACATAAATTCTTTCTCTGTTTTTAAATATTATATTATGATGGCTATTTGTTAAAGCATAATTTATTGCATATGTAATTGAAAATGGTTCATCATCTTGTTCCATTAGATTCTTTCTATGAAATTTATAAGCCAAACTTATAGATCTCCCAAGATTTTCAGTTGATAAAGGTATAGCATATCCAAGATGGGCATTAAATTTAACATTTACGTTTGCCAAATTTTCGTGAACAATTCTGATTATTTGATCTATTGGGTCATCAGTAATTCTTTTGTCACAGATTGCTAAACTTATTGGTGAATTAATTCCTTTCATATATGTAGATTTGATTAAGACTTGTATAGTACTAATATGAATCCATCCAATTTTAGATCTTTTTTGTTGATCCTTAATTTTCTTAATCTGTTTACTCAATTTTTCATTATTTATCAAAGTNCAGACTATAGAATCGCCTCGGCTGCTTCCTCCTTGCTCTCCTAGCATATGAGTACTCTTAGCCTCCTGCTTTCTATTTTCTGATGCCTTCTACAATTGCCTAAGCAACCTATTTATAATGGTTGGGTCTGATGGACAATTCCCATCCTTACCCTTCTTATGACGTCATTGCTTACGTCATTGTTTATTATCTTGCACCAGCTACATTGTTGGTGCTCTATGATCTAAGCGCTTACGTCACTATGCAATAATGTTGAGAGATGCTTCAGATGTGCTGTCTTCCTCTTTCATTATGTGACCTTCAGATGCGTTGTCTTCTTCCTTTATCATGCGGGTTGATTCCGTTTTATTATTGCTTTCTTCAGATAACTCTGAGACGCATAGCTGGCACTTGTGGTCTTCTCTGTCTTTTATCAAATAGCAGAGATTCCTCTTTATCCCTTCAGGGAGCTTTTCTAAGAGTCCAGATAAGTTGTAGAATGTTGATTCAAATTCCACTAAGAGTCTCATCTCTCTTTCTTCAATTTCATTCCTTTTACTAGACACAAGCAAAGTATTTCTGCTTTTATAATTAATTCTTGTGTGAGATTCCCTTGTTATCTTTTGAGTTCTTTCGAAGACCCTTGCTAGTGTGCTGGCTAGCCTTCCTTCATGACTGTAGATTGTTAAATCTTGAACTTGATCAATTGGTTGAAAATTTCCTGGAAAGACGGACATGAATATTACTTGGTGTGCTGGAACCAAGCATTCTTCTTCTTCATTAAAAATAGGTTGACTGTTCATAAATTTTAGGAATATATCCCTCGGATTTACGTTGTCAATCATATTTTAAATCTCTTCACTGCATCAACGAATCCTGCAGGAAACTCACTAATAATTTTTAGATCATTAAAAATTAAAATTGTATCAATTAATCCATACTGAAAAAACTGATAGGTGTCCGATGGGGATGCATCTGGAAATATAACCAGCTTTGTTAGCTGTTCTTTGGCAATTGGATAATATCCCAAAATTGCTCTTTTTTCTTCAGTCCAGTTCAGGACTATATTAAGGGTTTCTCTGAGATTTGATCTACAGACCCTTTTCTTTTCTTTGATTTCAATTTTATGGATACTAGTATTTCTTCAAGCATATCTACTATAGAATTTAATTGTGGGTTAAAAGTATGATAAAGATGTGGGGAATCATTTCCATGATAACATTTCTTAGAAATTCCGTGTGAAAAATAAGTTTTTTCAGGTTTTTGAAGTCCTTCAATAAAGCTTATAGTAAAATAAAGATTTTGAGAAAAATCATTTTGTATTGATTTTAAGAATTCGGTGTCATTACAGTTAACATTAGTTAAAATCATTAATTTTTTATCTATTAATTTTGATAACTTAATTATTTCTTCTCTTAAATCTTCTAATTTACTTTTTTCCATTAGGTGACGCTTTTCTTTGTGAAGAACTACGGTTTTAAGTGAAAAGTGTGGTTTTAAAAAGTGTGGTTTAAATAAGCAAATCTTTAAATCTGTACAGATTTAGATCTGTACCATATAATTTTCTTTCTTAATATCTATAAGACCATAACTAAAATTTCATAAAATAATTTGATAATTTGATTTTATTATATTATCAATGTAAAATCTTTATAAAAAACGAATTAAGTGTTCATCTTTATAAAATCTTTATCAATGTAATAGCTTAGATGGTATAAATTCTCCATACTCATCTAAGAAGTTGTGGGTTCGAGTCTTCATATTTTTGATAAAAAAAAATAAAAAAAAAAGTGTTATTACATTAGTAACAATATTTTGAAGTTTACACAGCCTCAAATATGCCATACAAACTTTACATAAATAAATAAATATGAAAGTAATCTGTTAACGAGTTATAATTAAAACGACATAATTTTTCCATACTTAATTAAGAGGTTGCGAATTCCAAAATTAACAAATTAATTTTTATTGTTTTTAAATAATAGACATCATATTTAAAAAATAAAACGA
>NC_029790.2:130536982-130537663 GCF_000816755.2 Arachis ipaensis | reverse complement strand
TAAACATGCCTTGTAAACTTTATATAAATAAATATCAGGATAACCTATCATCTATTAATAATGAATTAAAGTTTGACTAATATACTAAATTATTTTATTAAAAGTATTTCAATATTACTCTCTAAAATTATTATAAATTTAGGATATTGAACCCATTATGGCATAATGCATTATTTAATTAACATGTGTAAAAGTAAAACACCTCTAATTTAACACCAATAATTATTGCAAAGTATATTATTGTAGTAAGAAATCTTACGGCAGTAGAAGGAACAAGCTGGTCGAATTGTGATGAATGAAGATTAACCTGCACCTGTTCATATAAATTATGTTGTTTGGCTTAAAGAGCTTATGTTCTTCTTGAGACTCAAGCTGGTCGAACCTATGTAGATAGGGCGTTTAGTATGTGATGAATGAAGATTAATCTGTACTTTTTCATACAAATTATGTTGTTTCGGTTAAAGAGCTTATGTTCTTCTTGAGACTCACCGTATTGCTAGGTAGAAGTTCCTCATGTTCTTGAACATGGAGGCCCAATTCTTGATGCAATTCTTGTGTATTTAAATTATTTTTTATTAATAATAAATATATATTTATTTGTTGTAATTTTTTTATAGTTAAAATATATAAAAATATATAATATATAAGGTTTTAATAAATAATAAATATTTTTTAAAAGAG
>NC_029790.2:130532489-130536947 GCF_000816755.2 Arachis ipaensis | reverse complement strand
ATGACTTATGACTTAATTTTTTTTTCTCTCAATCTTTTTTTGTTTATCAAATTATTAACATCAATTTAAATAATTTAAGGCATAAAATTTTTTCTATGGAAATTGCCATTGTAAAAGTACATGCTAGAGAGGTTACCGTGTTATATTTTAGATAAATTTTGTTACGAATCATGCCTTATACTCTCTCTTTAGAGCTGTCAAATGGACTAGTCCAGTCTATATAGGTCCGGTCTGTTAAGTCTATAGATTAAACGGGTTGACCCGTTTAAACCCGCTTTATTCGCGGGTCAAAATTTTTTAGTCCGGACTGTTTATAGTCAGTCCGATGGGTTAAACGGGTCAGTCCGTTTATTATTTTATTTTATTTTTTGAAAAATATTTTTTAGTTGATGAGTCGGATTTTCGGGTCGGATGGAGAGAAATATTAACTAAAAGTGCTATTTTTTTTAAACGGACCACCTGTTTAGCCCACGAGTTAGCCCGTTTAACCCGTCATTTTTTTTTGTTAATCGGGCTCAGCCCGTTTAGCTCAAAAATTAAACGAACTTAATTTTAGAAACAAAATTCGCCCATTTAAACGGGTAAACAAACTGACCCAATAGATTTAGCCCATTTTGACGGCCCTACCTCTCCTACAATGCTAGCTAGTAGTTATTAGAATTTAAAAATGTTCTTGCCTTGTATGACTGACGCATGCATCAACAAAGGAGTGGTACCCTCTCCTACAATGTTAGCTAGTAGCTATTAGAGTTTAAAAATGTTCTTTTAAAGTATACTATTGAAGGAACGAGCTTCGGTGCTCGGACATATGTGAATGCTGCGTTCAGTATCTGAACCATGATCAATCTCCACCTGTTCATGAAATATACCCAAATATAAAACAATACACTGTGAATGTGAATAAGATTTTAGATTGAGTCGATGTTAAACACTTTTTTAGGTCGATCAAAAAATTGTATAAAAAACATGAGTAAATAATTATTTTTATAGCTAACAAAATTGATTTTGATAAAACAGACCTTAATTTTTGTTGAAACTTGCTCTCTAAAACTAGAAAGCTCGTCAAGGGAATGGCCAAGGCCGAACCCCTCTGGCTCAAAGCCATGGAAGAGTCAGTTACTTTCTCTCTTCCTTTCTTATTATTGGGATTTATGTTTGAACCCTGATTTTGGATTCAATCTCTTCAACCACTGCAATTAATTGGGCATTTAACATGGCTTCAGTCAAATATTTTGCTTTCAGATTTCAGTTTAGATTGTAAATTTATTTATGTATTTTTTTTTCTGGGTGGGAACAATTCTATTTGCCGGGAAATTTTAAAGGGGCGCGATGCAAATCATTCAATTTCAACGCATGAATAATTAGGACATGAATTGAAGATGTGTTTGTTCATGATTATATACTCAACGCCCTAGCTTAAAGAAACAATCATGTTAACCCTGTGGCATAGAAGGTATTGCAATAGATAGGAAAATTACCAAACAATGGAAGCTTTAACATGGCTGGACTCATATTTCTGGTCAAATTTAGGTTTTTTCTATCAATCATGAGAAGCCTCGTGCATTTCATTTCATATTATTGTTTAATGTTATGATTATTTTCTTTTTTCATTCTCACTAAATCAATGTAAGCATTTTTAGGTTGGTTATTATTTACTTAATTCTTCAAGTTGTGCGATACCAATCTTCTAATGCTGTAGAGGCAGAATCTTGCCTTAGGCAGTTTAGTTATGTTCGACAAAGGATTTCAGAGGCCCCAGTATTTAAGAGAGTATCAAATGCAGAATAGTCATTTAGCTAGAGAGGTAGAGGGAAGCTTAAGAAAATTATAAGGAAAATTATTTTTAAAAAAATATCAAATTTAATGGTTTGAAGTTTGAACATGGTTATGATTCACAATAGAGTAAGTGTATCTAATGGAGGGTAGTCTTATAGCTAGAGATAGAGAATGAGACATAGGAAATTATATGGGAAGTTATTGAAAAAACTTTACATATAAGTTGTTTGGACATGGATATGATTCACAAAAGAGTATTTTGAAGGCATTTGATCCATGTAGTTGATACCACCTAATGAGACAAAACATAGCTGTTGTTATCGTAGTTGTAGTAGTGTTAATATTTTTCATGGTCATTTTTTTTCCCATAAGGGTGACCACTTTCCTGTATGCTCCACCAGCAACATTCCTCGAGCAGAGGGTATACAAATAATTCCACTTTTTCTTTTATTTTCTTTCTTCTTATTTTTTTCCTCTTATTTACTTTTCTTTCATTTTTTTTCCTACATCCAAACAAAATGTTAATAATTTATTAAAGAGTAATAGGATATTTGAAAATTCTTTGAAATTCAATTCCAGTATTTAAAACAAAAATAATTAAATTAGTTTAGATATAATTCAATTCAATTCTATTATTTTTTTTTCAAAATCAGTTCCGACCTAAATAGGTCCGATTTGGAATTCTATTCCATTGTAATTTTACTTAAAACTTAAAATGTTTAAAATATCCTTATAACCTAATTACTTCTTCTTAACTTTTGTCATTCACATTCTCTTAACATCTCTTACTTTTTAATACACATTCTCTTTTCTCTTATCATCTTCATTATCTTTCCTTCCATTCTCTTTTCTTTTCTTTCCTTCAAATCACTTAATATAATATATACCTATTTTTTTTTAAAAGGTCTACTATATAGATCTAAAAAATTATCCACACGTATAGATTTTATGTGTTTAATTTAGATTAATGACACCAAATGTTTGTCAATATATCTGAACATTTCAAGTGAAGTTGTGTCAATCATGATACTAGCAAAAAGTAGCATAATTTTGTTTCATTTTAATAACATGAATTAGTTGCTATAATTTAACGTTAATAACTAGTTTTGTTTTACTTGAATTATTGTATATAATTTAATATATAAATATATTTATTATTTAAATATGATGTTATAATAATAAAAGATAAAGTTGTCTATTATAAAACTTTAATTCATTTGATAAATATTCTAAACACTAGAATTCAATTCAATTCTATAGTTTACTAATTCATTCCAAACATTAGAATTCAATTCAATTCTATACTATTAAAAATTTTCAAACAGGCTGTAAAATATAATTTTTATCTCTAAAGTTTGTAAAATTTTTAAAAATATTCCTAAATTTATTTTATTTCAATTTTGTTTTTGAAATTTTTTATTTGAATCAAATATATTCCTAACAGCTAAATTTTCAAAAAATTTAAGACCAATTCGATAATAATACATGACAATTATGTCTAATTTGCTTATGTTGAAGGTTGTCTTGTAAATTATTGCTAAATTAATCTTAAATCTTTTGAAAAGTTAGCCACCAGAAGTATATTTGAATTTTGATGCAAATAAAAAATTTTTGGGATAAAATTAAAACAAAATAAAATTTAAGAATATTTTTAAAATTTTTAATAAATTTTAAAGATTTTTATATAATTAATAAAAATTAAATAAATAAATTTTGACTATTTTTAGTTAATTTTTTTTGTTATTGAATATTTTTTATGTTAAATATTATTATTATGTAGATAAATATGAATCATCAATCAGCAACGAATTTGGAAATCAATATCCATATCAATCAATAAATAAGAGGTATTTAAAGATTTTGGTAGATTGAGGTAAGTATATTTTTGGTATTTAGATAAAGATTATTTGATAATAAAAAATGTTATGAAAAAAAAAAGGAATCAGCACCAAATCAATTACTAAAATAATAATGTGATCTTAAAAAAAAGTATAACCAAAAAAGGAAGAAACTATTAAATTGGATTTTATTTAAAAAAAAAAAAGAAATAACCATAAATCCTATAACCAAAAAAGGAAGGAAATATTGTATTGGATTTTAATTTTTTAAAAACAACAAATAATTATTTTGGGTATATACAAATGAAGAATTTAATTTTTGTGCATTGTTAGCATTAAAGAATTTTTTACAAACAACTAATTATATATTAGCACATTAATAAAAAACTAATTTTAAAACTCATAACTTATAAAATTATGCAAAAATTTGATTAATTTTTTTTTGGTAACTAAGAAAAATTTAATCAAATTTTTGCATAATTAAATAATCGTATATAAGAATAGCAGAACGAGTTAAACTCATAACAAAAAACGGACGATTAAAATTTAAAATTCTCAAAAAAGAAAAGTCAAACTTGCACAGGCAAATCACATATTTTGGTAGAGGAGAACAGACTAACCTATTAAGCCAAAAGCTATTCTTTTCTTAATAAAAGAGTTATTAGTGATAGAAAAATTAATAATTATATAATTTTTAAATATATAATTTTTATTTTTATTTTTATTTTTTTGTTATCCCATAGTATTCTTAAGTCTGTTAAAGATTAATTCATTGCAAATTTAAATTTTATTGCAAATAAATTGCTGCATACATAATAAGACATGTTTCAAACTTTTTTTATTC
>NC_029790.2:130528687-130532309 GCF_000816755.2 Arachis ipaensis | reverse complement strand
ATAATTAAAAGTACAAAATATGATAATTTTAAATTATTTTAGACAAATTTTTTATTGCCTCCTAACATTTTTTGTTAGTGTACCATTATGACCAATTCTATAATTTGTTATTCACGTTAATTACTATAATTTTTTTTCCAAATATAAAGATCTACAATTTCAGAAAAATTCAGAAATCTAAAGTATACTACATGTATAAAAGAGATGATAATTGTGAATGCCATTTGGGAGAATGCGTAAAATATTATATTTAGACATAATTTGTACCGAAGCTAATTTGCTTTGTCACTCTTCCATATTGTTGGGCTATTCCTTGTGATCAAAGATAACAGTTAAGTTATTTAAATCCAGACCCAAAAAAGGTTACTTATAAACCATCAAATTTTCAGACCCCAAAAAGATAAATAAATAAAAACGGAAAATCCCATCGATTTAACTAGCAAAAAAAAGACCATCAATTTTTTAGCTTTTTTCAACCATGGGTAACTCTGTAAAAAGTAGCTTGCATATCCATAAAAGAGAGAGAAAAAATATGCACAACACATAACACTGACAATGAAAAAGTATCAGGAACTACTGTTAAACTTGATGAATCAAAGTATCAAACAACAATTATGAGGATAATATTCAATATCCTTCAGCATTACTTGCACATTTTGAACTTTTCAAAGTACATATTTATCATATGCATTGCTGCATTATTTAGAACCTATAGCTGTAAGGAATAAAGAATGAACATTATTATCATACTAACTAGATCACTCACCTACTTTTGCTTGTTTGGAATAACAAGCAGAGGTTAGGCCGTTAGAAAACAGTTATTTTGGTACAAATAGAATGAAAATCTTATTTTCAGATTGATGATGCCTCAGAGAGTACACTACCATTAGATTTTTGAGATCTCCTACGTTGCCTCTGAAAATAAGGGTGGACATCGCGAACTCCATCCAAGTACAATGGCGTTTGCATTTCCACAAGGCGCGAGACCTGCCAAGCATTCCAAGAAAGAGCCAATGTTAATGATGTTCTTTCAAAAGGTTAAAAAACATAATCAACAGTGTTCTTGCTTCCACTGAAACTAAAAGCTGGGAGGTCACTACTTACAGCTCTATAAAAGGTAAACATCTCTTCTTGACCGGATAATATGGATGTGATACCAACAGGAGTACCTCCTGAGCCCACATTGCCTTCTGCTAAGACATCACGGCGAAGTTTAGCACCTTCGGTCTCTATTTCAAACTGGAAACTGAAACCAAGACGAGATGGTGGAGGTTCAGTTAGCAATGCAACATTTAATTAAGATAACTAGAATACCACCACCAACAGAGTTGATAAGGCTTATACAACCACTAGTTTATACACTACTGAGAAAATTCTAATAATAGGACATACATAAATCAGTAGCTATTCATCTACGTGTCTTCTATCCCAAGTTTGATAGAAACCTGAGAACTAAAAAAATTCAGATTTCAAATACAAGGTATTTAGGGCGTCCAACTTTTTAACCAAATCAATAAAACATCACTTTTGGAACCTATAAGTACAAATACTGCATTTGCTAACAATAGATATTGGAAAAACTGTGATTAAAATTCCTTATTGCCTCGCCTCACATATTATGTATGCCACATTTTAGCAATTGTAACGCGGTTAGTACATCAGTCAACATAGAATTGCAGCACGCTTCTGAGATTTTGAAAACAATTTTACAGGGTCATTCCAGGAAATAAATACATATGATAAATGTTTCACAATTTCTTTATAAACAAGTCCCCCCCAACACCAGAGAAATTGCAATTCATGAAACTACCTAGATTTGGGAATTCAATGAAAAATATTTATAATCTGAGCCATCTGTGCCATCTGTTACCAGCTACATGGCATCAGAAGAAAATTTAAGACTACAACCATAAGAATCAATTACCAGGTTAGAGCTCCTCTAAAGGATTCATACCTTTTAATCTGAAAGTTCTTTCTGCACAACATAAATAACAGAAATCAACAAGGTTACCTCTCCAAGTCAAAAAGTGTGCCATCCTCAGTTCCTTGAAATAATTCATCAATTGAAGAGGATGCCAAGCAACAAAGGCAGCAATGATGATTGTACAACTCGTCAATTAGGGTTATAAATCTCCCTGCCTGAAAAGTAAAATATATACAATATAAAAATCAAAACAAGATAGGGCTATGCAGAAATAATTGTACTAATTCAATGCAATTGCTGTTATTTAGGAATATTCTATGAAACAATGCAGCTACAGAGTGAGAGAATACGAATTTCATAACCTAAAATTTCCCTTCGTAGTAAAATAAGGCAATTATCAATACAGTTGAGGTCAACTCAACCTTTCAGTAACAATACCTTGTCACGGATGCGCATACTCATCACTGGAATATCAGATATGAAAACAGTGTGATAGTTTTTAGCAACTGCAATATAGTCAGCTGCACCCAACTGAAAGCCGAGAGAGAGAGAGTAAACAAGTTGTCGTATATGCACAAACACTAGAATAAAACTTGAAAGCAAGTTAACATTATGATAACCATAAATCAAGTGGTGGTGAAGTTTGAACTACAGGTAACATAAAGATTCATCTGAAATAAAGAAAAATGAAAGAATGAAGTTACTTGTGCCAACATTGCCATATATGTAAAGTCCTTTTGGAGCACACCAGACACTTCGGCACGGCGCGAGCAGAGGAACAAAAATGGAGCACAGCATAACAAGGTGCGGGCTCCAACTGTGAGGAACACCACGACGGCGACAGCAGAAGAGGGATTACATCAGTGCCATGTTCCGTTAAACTCTGAAGCAACGTAGAAGATGTATAAGCCCGATTAGACCACTGATGACCGAAAACAAAAAACTAAAACAACGGCCCAGCCCACCTCCCTAAATCTAGTTGGGGATCTGTAACATTGGCTTCTTATTCCATTAGCAGGCTCCCCCTTCCACTACCAAGGCAAACAAGATTATAGAGCTCTGTCAAGCTTGTTCCCTACAACCATCATCTTGCCACATGTCAGTACATCCTTGCATCAGCTATGTCTATGGTGGGCCCATCTTATGTTAATCCATGATAAACTCTGCTAACTCCTTTTATCCTTACTCTAAACTCTAAACTCGTTCTATCTGTCGCTCTCTATCTCACGTTCTATTTTCTTCATTAACCTACCTTCTATCATTCAAGCAACCTATTTTTGGGAAAAATCCTAAAAACATAATATTTGATTTGCAGCCATTACACGCGGTAGAGTTTTCTTGTCAATGCAAGACTGAAGTAGCTTTGACAAATAGTGAAAAATGATGTATTCCTTGAATCTGTAATTGAATCATAGTAAAATAATCTTACTTTCCGATTGAACAAAAAATTATTCCCCTTAGAAATGGAAAAACGAAGAACAAGAAAAAAGTGCACGCATGCAATGAATGATATATATACTCCTATAAGGAGCATTTCACTCAAACTGCATTTCACTCAAACTCTCTCTCCCTCACAACTCTCTCTTGCTCACACCTTTTGTCTACTTTTTCTCTCTTCTCACGGAATGGACATGTTATTTTTTACCGTTCTATTAGTTCTTGTACAAGCAGTAGTAGCTAGTAATCAATTATCTCTTA
>NC_029790.2:130510398-130528575 GCF_000816755.2 Arachis ipaensis | reverse complement strand
AGAGAGAGAGAGAGAGAGAGAGAGAGAGAGAGAGAGAGAGTAAGCAAGTTGTCGTATATGCACAAACACTAGAATAAAACTTGAAAGCAAGTTAACATTATGATAACCATAAATCAAGTGGTGGTGAAGTTTGAACTACAGGTAACATAGAGATTCATCTGAAATAAAGAAAAATGAAAGAATGAAGTTACCTGTGCCAACATTGCCATATATGTAAAGTCCTTTTGAAGCACACCAGACGCTTCGGCACGGCACGAGCAGAGGAACAAAAATGGAGCACAACATAACAAGGCCCGGGCTCCAACTGTGAGAAACACCACGAAGGCGACAGCAGATGAGGGATTACATCAGTGCCGTGTTCCGTTAAACCCTGAAGCAACGTAGAAGATGTATAAGCCCGATTAGACCACTGATGACCGAAAACAAAAAACTAAAACAACGGCCCAGCCCACCTCCCTAAATCCAGTTGGGGATCTGTAACATTGGCTTCTTATTCCATTAGCAGGCTCCCACTTCCACTACCAAGGCAAACAAGATTATAGAGCTCTGTCAAGCTTGTTCCCTGCAACCATCATCTTGCCACATGTCAATACATCCTTGCATCAGCTATGTCTATGGTGGGCCCATCCTATGTTAATCCATGATAAACTCTGCGAACTCCTTTATCCTTACTCTAAACTCTAAACTCGTTCTATCTGTCGCTCTCTATCCCACGTTCTATTTTTTTCTTTAACCTACCTTCTATCATTCAAGCAACCTATTTTTGGGAAAAATCCGAAAAACAGAATATTTGATTTGCAGCCATTACACGCGGTAGAGTTTTCTTGTCAATGCAAGACTGAAGTAGCTTTGACAAATAGTGAAAAATGATGTATTCCTTGAATCTGTAATTGAATCAGAGTAAAATAGTCTTACTTTCTGATTGAACAGAAAATTATTCCCCTTAGAAATGGAAAAACGAAGAACAAGAAAAAAGTTCATGCATGCAATGAATGATATATATATATATACTCCTATCTGGAGCATTTCACTCAAACTGCTTTTCACTCAAACTCTCTCTCCCTCATAACTCTCTCTTGCTCACACCTTTTGTCTACTTTTTCTCTCTTCTCACGGAATGGACATGTTATTTTTTACTATTCTATTAGTTCTTGTACAAGCAGTAGTAGCTAGTAATCAATTATCTCTTAATGGATGCCAAAGTGAGTGTTATGGTATTCAAATTTCATATCCATTTGGCATAGAAAATTCATATACCGGTGTTACCTGTTTCTTAGAAGAATCCTTCGAACTTACTTGCAACACTACTACTTCCAGTTTAATATGGGACAATAAGCCAGTCATAGCCATAAACGTCTCCCAAGGTCAAGCAGAGATATTGATTTCTGCCATCGAAGTTTGTTATGATAGTCGCCTTGGTAATTCCGCTTGTTTGACCCCTCCCTTCGGAATCACAAATAGTCTTTCTTTCATCGTTTCAAGCAAAGACAACAAGTTCATAACTGTTGGCTGTAGTACTTTTGCCTATCTTACTATCTACAGCAACACCAGCGGTTCTATAGTGGGGTGCGTAACACAATGTCATAACATGAGTATGGCAATTGATGAGGGACATTGTCCGGCAAAGGGTGCTGTAAGGTGGATATTCCTACCGGAATGACAACGGCCACAATTCAAGTAGCAACCTATCTCTACTGTAGCTATTCCTTTGTCGTCAAGAATGGCAACTACTCATTTTCGAAGGACCACTTGGAGAAGCTACCATATCAGATGTTCCCTGTGGTTTTTGATTGGAGTGTTGAAAACGAGACGTGTAAAGAATCTTTGAGCAGAGGTACCAACGCTTGCAAGTGAAATAGTACTTGTGTAGAGGCAGAGAGCGGATATGGTTACCGGTGTCAATGCAACCAAGGTTTTGAAGGAAATCCATACCTTCATGCTTGCACAGGTAACTAACTAATTATATTAAATATTTATCTATTTTTATTTTGTTATTTTTCTTTGACAACTTCAATTTGTTTTCTCTATTACTGCAGACATTAATGAATGTGATGTGGGAAATCATACATGTCTAACTAGCAATAATTGTCTTAATACAATTGGATCCTACCAGTGCTTTTGTCCCAAGGGACAATCAGGAAATGGTACCAAAGAAAACGGTTGCCACAAGAAAAATTTCCTTCCACGTATTATCATTGGTAAGAAATTTAATTACGTTTACATTTATAAATAATTAGTCAGATATTTTTATTTAAATGCGTAAAATATTTCATATTTTTATTTTATATTAATAAAATTGTAGATATCAGTTTGTATTTCAATAATAAATAGCTGTTATTATATTCTAATGTATATATAACATCAGAAAAGATAAGATATACTCCATTTTGTAAAAGAAAATTAAAAAATTGTGTCCAACACATTACATGCAGGTGCAACTGCAGTAGGATTCATGGCTATTTTGGTGGGGACTGGTTTCCTATACTTAACGTACCAAAAGAGAAAACTCACCAAACTAAAAGAGAAGTTCTTTAAGCAAAACGGTGGTCTTATTTTGCTACAAAAACTCTCTACAAGAGAAGAGTCCTCTCATACTACTAAAATTTTCACTGCCTAACAGTTGAAGAAGGCCACCAACACGACGACAACTTAGTCGTTGGCAAGGGAGGTTTTGGCACAGTGTACAAAGGACTTCTAGAGAATGACAAAGTTGTTGCCATCAAGAAGTCCAAAACAGTTAATCCTACACAAGTTGAGCAATTCATTAATGAGGTTATTCTTTTTTAAAACCTGAATTTTATCAATGTTTTCAGGTATGAAATCAAGACTCATGAAACTAAGGTAAACCCTTTTGTCTTGGTCAATTTTCCAGGTCAACAGTGTAATTTAGTACTACTTATCTTTTAAAAGCTTCTTTTCATAGTTTTCACCTTTTAATTTGATTTTCCTTCTCAAAGTAAGAAAAATTCAGCTTAGAACATATCATGTACCATGTTCCTGGTAAGTGGTAAGAGTAGAACACATTTATGTTCTTTATTTTTTGAACCTTGTTATATAATAATCTCAGCATTACTTGCACATTTTGAACTTTTCAAAGTACATATTTATCATATGCATTGTTGCATTATTTAGAACCTATAGCTGTAAGGAATAAAGAATGAACATTATTATCACACTAACTAGATCACTCACCTACTTTTGCTTGTTTGGAATAACAAGCAGAGGTTAGGCCGTTGGAAAACAGTTATTTTGGTACAAATAGAATGAAAATCTTATTTTCAAATTGATGATGCCTCAGAGAGTACACTGCTGCTAGATTTTTGAGATCTCCTACGTTGCCTCTGAAAATAAGGGTGGACATCGCGAACTCCATCCAAGTACAATGGCGTTTGCATTTCCACAAGGCGCGAGACCTGCCAAGCATTCCAAGAAAGAGCCAATGTTAATGATGTTCTTTCAAAAGGTTAAAAAACTTAATCAGCAGTGTTCTTGCTTCCACCGAAACTAAAAGCTGGGAGGTCACTACTTACAGCTCTATGAAAGGCAAACATCTCTTCTTGACCGGATAATCTGGATGTGATACCAACAGGAGTACCTCCTGAGCCCACATTGCCTTCTGCTAAGACATCACGGCAAAGTTTAGCACCTTCGGTCTATTTCAAACTGGAAACTGAAACCAAGACGAGATGGCAGAGGTTCAGTTAGCAATGCAACATTTAATTAAGATAACTAGAATACCACCACCAACAGAGTTGATAAGGCTTATACAACCACTAGTTTATACACTACTGAGAAAATTTTAATAATAGGACATACATAAATCAGTAGCTATTCATCTACGTGCCTTCTATCCCAAGTTTGATAGAAACCTGAGATCTAAAAAAAATTTAGATTTCAAATACAGGGTATTTAGGGCGTCCAACTTTTTAACCAAATCAATAAAACATCACTTTTGGAACCTATCAGTACAAATACTGCATTTGCTAACAATAGATATTGGTAAAACTGTTATTAAAATTCCTTATTGCCTCGCCTCACATATTATGTATGCCACATTTTAGCAATTGTAACGCGGTTAGTACATCAGTCAACATAGAATTGCAGCACACTTCCGAGATTTTGAAAACAATTTTACAGGGTCATTCCAGGAAATAAATACATATGATAAATGTTTCACAATTTCTTTATAAACAAGTCCCCCCCAACACCAGAGAAATTGCAATTCATGAAACTACCTAGATTTGGGAATTCAATAAAAAATATTTATAATCTGAGCCATCTGTTCCCAGCTACATGGCATCAGAAGAAAATTTAAGACTACAACCATAAGAATCAATTACCAGGTTAGAGCTCCTCTAAAGGATTCATACCTTTTAATCTGAAAGTTCCTTCTGCACAACATAAATAACAGAAATCAACAAGGTTATCTCTCCAAGTCAAAAAGTGTGCCATCCTTAGTTCCATGAAATAATTCATCAATTGAGGAGGATGCCAAGCAACAAAGGCAGCAATGATGATTGTACAACTCGTCAATTAGGGTTATAAATCTCCTTGCCTGAAAAGTAAAATATATACAATATAAAAATCAAAACAAGACAGGGCTATGCAGAAACAATTGTACTAATTCAATGTAATTGCTGTTATTTAGGAATATTCTATGAAACAATGCAGCTACAGAGTGAGAGAATACGAATTTCATAACCTAAAATTTTCCTTCGTAGTAAAATAAGGCAATTATCAGTACAGTTGAGGTCAACTCAACCTTTCAGTAACCATACCTTGTCACAGATGCGCATACTCATCACTGGAATATCAGATATGAAAACAGTGTGATAGTTTTCAGCAACTGCAATATAGTCGGCTGCACCCAACTGAAAGCTGAGAGAGAGAGAGAGTAAGCAAGTTGTCGTATATGCACAAACACTAGAATAAAACTTGAAAGCAAGTTAACATTATGATAACCATAAATCAAGTGGTGGTGAAGTTTGAACTACAGGTAACATAGAGATTCATCTGAAATAAAGAAAAATGAAAGAATGAAATTACCTGTGCCAACATTGCCATATATGTAAAGTCCTTTTGGAGCACACCAGACGCTTCGGCACGGCGCGAGCAGAGGGACAAAAATGGAGCACAGCATAATAAGGCGCGGGCTCCAACTGTGAGAAACACCACGACGGGGACAGCAGAAGAGGGATTACATCAGTGCTGTGTTCCGTTATACCCAGAAGAAACATAGAAGATGTATAAGCCCGATTAGACCACTGATGAGCGAAAACAAAAAACTAAAACAACGGCCCTGCCCACCTCCCTAAATCCAGTTGGGGATCTGTAATATTGGCTTCTTATTCCATTAGCAGGGTCTCCCTTCCACTACCAAGGCAAACAAGATTATATAGCTCTGTCAAGCTTATTCCCTGCAACCATCATCTTGCCACATGTCAATACATCCTTGCATCAGCTATGTCTATGGTGGGCCCATCCTATGTTAATCCATGATAAACTCTGTGAACTCCTTTATCCTTACTCTAAACTCTAAACTCGTTCTATCTGTCGCTCTCTATCCCACGTTCTATTTTCTTCTTTAACATACCTTCTATCATTCAAGCAACCTATTTTTGGGAAAAATCCTAAAAATAGAATATTTGATTTGCAGCCATTACACGCGGTAGAGTTTTTTTGTCAATGCAAGACTGAAGTAGCTTTGACAAATAGTGAAAAATGATGTATTTTTTTAATCTGTAATTGAATCAGAATAAAATAGTCTTACTTTCCGATTGAACAGAAAATTATTCCCCTTAGAAATGAAAAAACGAAGAACAAGAAAAAAGTTCATGCATACAATGAATGATATATATATACTACTATCAGGAGCATTTCACTCAAACTGCATTTCACTCAAACTCTCTCTCCCTCACAACTCTCTCTTCCTCACACCTTTTGTCTACTTTTTCTCTCTTCTCATGGAATGGACACGTTATTTTTTACTGTTCTATTAGTTCTTGTACAAGTAGTAGTAGCTAGTAATCAGTTATCTCTTAGTGGATTCCAAAGTGAGTGTTATGGTATTCAAATTCCATATCCATTTGGCATAGAAAATTCATATACCGTTGTTACCTATTTCTTAGAAGAATCCTTTGAACTTACGTGCAACACTACTACTTCCAGTTTAATATGGGACAATAAGCCAGTCATAGTCATAAACGTCTCCCAAGGTCAATTAGAGATATTGATTTCTGCCATCGAAGTTTGTTATGATAGTCGCCTTGGTAATTTCGCTAGTTTGACCCCTCCCTTCGGAATCACAAATAGTCTTTCTTTCATCATTTCAAGCAAAGACAACAAGTTCATAACTGTTGGCTGTAGTACTTTTGCCTATCTTACTATCTACAGCAACACCAGCGGTTCTATAGTGGGGTGCGTAACACAATGTCATAACATGAGTATGGCAATTGATGAGGGACATTGTCCGGCAAAGGGTGCTGTAAGGTGGATATTCCTACCGGAATGACAACGGCCACAATTCAAGTAGCAACCTATCTCTACTGTAGCTATTCCTTTGTCGTCAAGAATGGCAACTACTCATTTTCGAAGGACCACTTGGAGAAGCTACCATATCAGATGTTCCCTGTGGTTTTTGATTGGAGTGTTGAAAACGAGACGTGTAAAGAATCTTTGAGCAGAGGTACCAACGCTTGCAAGTGAAATAGTACTTGTGTAGAGGCAGAGAGCGGATATGGTTACCGGTGTCAATGCAACCAAGGTTTTGAAGGAAATCCATACCTTCATGTTTGCACAGGTAATTAACTAATTCTATTAAACATTCATCTATTTTTATTTTGTTATCTTTTCTTTGACAACTTTAATTTGTTTTCTCTATTACTGCAGACATTAATGAATGTGATGTGGAAAATCATACATGTCTAACTAACAATAATTGTCTTAATACAATTGGATCCTACCAGTGCTTTTGTCCCAAGGGACAATCAAGAAATGGTACCAAAGAAGACGGTTGCCACAAGAAAAATTTCCTTCCACGTATTATCATTGGTAAGAAATTTAATTACGTTTACATTTATAAATAATTAGTCAGATATTTTTATTTAAATACATAAAATATTTCATATTTTTATTTTATATTAATAAAATTATAGATATTAGTTTGTATTTCAATAATAAATAGCTGTTATTCTATTCTAATGTATATATAGCATCAGAAAAGATAAGATATACTCCATTTTGTAAAAGAAAATTAAAGAATTGTGTCCAACACATTACATGCAGGTGCAAGTGCAGCAGGATTCATGGCTATTTTGGTGGGGACTGGTTTCCTATACTTAACGTACCAAAAGAGAAAACTCACCAAACTAAAAGAGAAGTTCTTTTAGCAAAACGGTGGTCTTATTTTGCTACAACAACTCTCTACAAGAGAAGAGTCCTCTCATACTACTAAAATTTTCACTGCCGAACAGTTGAAGAAGGCCACCAACAACTACGACAACAACTTAGTCATTGGCAGGGGAGGTTTTGGCACAGTGTATAAAGGACTTCTAGAGAATGACAAAGTTGTTGCCATCAAGAAGTCTAAAACAGTTAATCCTACACAAGTTGAGCAATTCATCAATGAGGTTATTCTTTTTTAAAACCTGAATTTTATCAATGTTTTCAGGTATGAAATCAAGACTCATGAAACTAAGGTAAGCCCTTTTGTCTTGGTCAATTTCCCTGGTCAACAGTGTAATTTAGTACTACTTATCTTTTAAAAGCTTCTTTTCATAGTTTCCACCTTTTAATTTGATTTTCCTTCTCAAAGTAAGAAAAATTCAGCTTAAAACATATCATGTACCATGTTCCTGGTAAGTGGTAAGAGTAGAACACATTTATGTTCTTTATTTTTTGAACCTTGTTATATAATAATCTCAGCATTACTTGTACATTTTGAACTTTTCAAAGTACATATTTATCAAATGCATTGCTGCATTATTTAGAACCTATAGCTGTAAGGAATAAAGAATGAACATTATTATCACACTAACTAGATCACTCACCTACTTTTGCTTGTTTGGAATAACAAGCAGAGGTTAGGCCGTTGGAAAATAGTTATTTTGGTACAAATAGAATAAAAATCTTATTTTCAGATTGATGATGCCTCAGAGAGTACACTGCCGCTAGATTTTTGAGATCTCATACGTTGCCTTTGAAAATAAGGGTGGACATCGCGAAGTCCACCCAAGTACAATGGCGTCTGCATTTCCACAAGGCGCGAGACCTGCCAAGCATTCCAAGAAAGAGCTAATGTTAATGATGTTCTTTCAAAAGGTTAAAAAACATAATCAGCAGTGTTCTTGCTTCCACTGAAACTAAAAGCTGGGAGGTCACTACTTACGGCTCTATGAAAGGTAAACATCTCTTCTTGATCGGATAATATGGATGTGATACCAACATGAGTACCTCCTAAGCCCACATTGCCTTCTGCTAAGACATCACGGCGAAGTTTAGCACCTTCGGTCTCTGTTTCAAACTAGAAACTGAAACCAAGACGAGATGGCGGAGGTTCAGTTAGCAATGCAACATTTAATTAAGATAACTATAATACCACCACCAACAGAGTTGATAAGGCTTATACAAGCACTAGTTTATACACTATTGAGAAAATTCTAATAATAGGATATACATAAATCAGTAGCTATTCATCTACGTTCCTTTTATCCCAAGTTTGATAGAAACATGAGAACTAAAAAAATTTTAGATTTCAAATACAGGGTATTTAGGGCGTCCAACTTTTTAACTAAATCAATAAAACATCACTTTTGGAACCTATCAGTACAAATACTGCATTTGCTAACAATAGATATTGGTGAAACTGTGATTAAAATTCCTTATTGCGTCGCCTCACATATTATGTATGCCACATTTTAGCAATTGTAACGCGGTTAGTACATCAGTCAACATAGAATTGCAGCACGCTTCCGAGATTTTGAAAACAATGTTACAGGGTCATTCCAGGAAATAAATACATATGATAAATGTTTCACAATTTCTTTATAAACAAGTCCCCCCCAACACCAGAGAAATTGCAATTCATGAAACTACCTAGATTTGGGAATTCAATGAAAAATATTTATAATCTGAGCCATCTGTTCCCAGCTACATGGCATCAGAAGAAAATTTAAGACTACAAGCATAAGAATCAATTACCAGGTTAGAGCTCCTCTAAAGGATTCATACCTTTTAATCTGAAAGTTCTTTCTGCACAACATAAATAACAGAAATCAACAAGGTTACCTCTCCAAGTCAAAAAGTGTGCCATCCTCAGTTCCTTGAAATAATTCATCAATTAAGGAGGATGCCAAGCAACAAAGGCAGCAATGATGATTGTACAACTCGTCAATTAGGGTTATAAATCTCCTTGCCTGAAAAGTAAAATATATACAATATAAAAATCAAAACAAGACAGGGCTATGCAGAAACAATTATACTAATTCAATGCAATTGCTGTTATTTAGGAATATTCTATGAAACAATGCAGCTACAGAGTGAGAGAATACGAATTTCATAACCTAAAATTTCCCTTCGTAGTAAAATAAGGCAATTATCAATACATTTGAGGTAAACTCAACCTTTCAGTAACCATACCTTGTCACGGATGCGCATACTCATCACTGGAATATCAGATATGAAAACAGTGTGATAGTTTTCAGCAACTGCAATATAGTCGGCTGCACCCAACTTAAAGCCAAGAGAGAGAGAGTAAGCAAGTTGTCGTATATGCACAAACACTAGAATAAAACTTGAAAGCAAGTTAACATTATGATAACCATAAATCAAGTGGTGGTGAAGTTTGAACTACAGGTAACATAAAGATTCATCTGAAATAAAGAAAAATGAAAGAATGAAGTTACTTGTGCCAACATTGCCATATATGTAAAGTCCTTTTGGAGCACACCAGACACTTCGGCACGGCGCGAGCAGAGGAACAAAAATGGAGCACAGCATAACAAGGTGCGGGCTCCAACTGTGAGGAACACCACGACGGCGACAGCAGAAGAGGGATTACATCAGTGCCATGTTCCGTTAAACTCTGAAGCAACGTAGAAGATGTATAAGCCCGATTAGACCACTGATGACCGAAAACAAAAAACTAAAACAACGGCCCAGCCCACCTCCCTAAATCTAGTTGGGGATCTGTAACATTGGCTTCTTATTCCATTAGCAGGCTCCCCCTTCCACTACCAAGGCAAACAAGATTATAGAGCTCTGTCAAGCTTGTTCCCTACAACCATCATCTTGCCACATGTCAGTACATCCTTGCATCAGCTATGTCTATGGTGGGCCCATCTTATGTTAATCCATGATAAACTCTGCTAACTCCTTTTATCCTTACTCTAAACTCTAAACTCGTTCTATCTGTCGCTCTCTATCTCACGTTCTATTTTCTTCATTAACCTACCTTCTATCATTCAAGCAACCTATTTTTGGGAAAAATCCTAAAAACATAATATTTGATTTGCAGCCATTACACGCGGTAGAGTTTTCTTGTCAATGCAAGACTGAAGTAGCTTTGACAAATAGTGAAAAATGATGTATTCCTTGAATCTGTAATTGAATCATAGTAAAATAATCTTACTTTCCGATTGAACAAAAAATTATTCCCCTTAGAAATGGAAAAACGAAGAACAAGAAAAAAGTGCACGCATGCAATGAATGATATATATACTCCTATAAGGAGCATTTCACTCAAACTGCATTTCACTCAAACTCTCTCTCCCTCACAACTCTCTCTTGCTCACACCTTTTGTCTACTTTTTCTCTCTTCTCACGGAATGGACATGTTATTTTTTACCGTTCTATTAGTTCTTGTACAAGCAGTAGTAGCTAGTAATCAATTATCTCTTAGTGGATGCCAAAGTGAGTGTTATGGTATTCAAATTCCATATCCATTTGGCATAGGAAATTTATATACCGGTATTACCTGTTTCTTAGAAGAATCCTTTGAAGTTACTTGCAACACTACTACTTCCAGTTTAATATGGGACAATAAGCCAGTCATAGCCATAAACATCTCCCAAGGTCAATTAGAGATATTGATTTCTGCCTTCGAAGTTTGTTATGATAGTCGCCTTGGTAATTGCGCTAGTTTGACCCCTCCTTTCGGAATCATAAATAGTCTTTCTTTCACTCAAACTGCATTTCACTCAAACTCTCTTTCGCTCACAACTCTCTCTTGCTCACACTTTTTGTCTAGTTTTTCTCTGTTCTCACTTTCTCTCACGGAATGGACATGTTATTTTTTACTGTTATATTAGTTCTTGTACAAGCAGTAGTAGCTAGTAATGAAATATCTCTTAGTGGATGCCAAAGTGAGTGTTATGGTATTCAAATTCTATATCCATTTGGCATAGAAAATTCATATACCGGTGCTACCTGTTTTTTAGAAAAATCTTTTGAACTTACTTGCAACAGTACTATTTCCAAGTTAATATGGGACAATAAGCCAGTCATAGCCATAAACGTCTCCCAAGGTCAAGTAGATATATTGATTTTTGCCATCGATGTTTGTTATGATAGTCCTTGGTAATCCCGTTAGTTTTACCCCTCCCTTCGGAATCACAAATATTCTTTCTTTCATCATTTCAAGCAAAGACAACAAGTTCATAGCTGTTGGCTGCAGTACTTTCGGCTATCTTACTATCTACAGCAACACCAGCGGTTCTATAGTGGGGTGCATAACACAATGTCATAACATGAGTATGGCAATCGATGAGGGACATTGTTCCAGCAACGGGTGTTGTAAGGTGGATATTCCTACCGGAATGACAACGGCCACAATTCAAGTAGCAACCTATCTCTACTGTAGCTATTCCTTTGTCGTCAAGAATGGCTACTACTCGTTTTCGAATGACCACTTGGAGAATCTACCATATCAAATGTTCCCTGTGGTTTTTGATTGGAGTGTTGGAAACGAGACGTGTAAAGAATCTTTGAGCAGAGGTACCAACGCTTGCAAGGGAAATAGTACTTGTGTGGAGGCAGAGAGCGGATATGGTTACCGGTGTCAATGCAACCAAGGTTTTGAAGGAAATCCATACCTTCATGCTTGCACAGGTAATTAACTAATTCTATTAAACATTCATCTATTTTTATATAGTTTGTTATCTTTTCTTTGGCAACTTCAATTTGTTTTCTCTGTTACTGCAAACATTGATGAATGTGATAGGTAGATTCATACATGTCTAAGTAAGGATACCTGTCTCAATTCAATTGGATCCTATTCATGCTTTTGTCCTAACGGGCAATCAGGAAATTGATTAGTAATAGGAGGCTGCCATGAGAAAATTCACAAAATTATGCTTCCAGAAATTGTCACTGGTAAGCAATTTCACCACGGTTACATTTATTGTGCAAGCTAGAGATATTAATATAATACAAAAAAATTGTGTATACATCCAATTTTAGTTACAAGTTAAAAAGATTACGGAATCAGTTGGTATCTAATTGGTAGATATTTAGTTACACTCATTTGTTTCGATATGCCACATGCATGAATCACAGCTGAATCATTCATCATATATTATGCTCTCCAACAACATACTCTACCAACAAGGTACAAGATAAAGTGCAATATTTAGAACTCGGTTAAGTAACATGTAAAGTCTTCGGAACAATACCTTTCACCGTAAATTTCTGGAAAAAAAATGCCAATAAAGCTACAAGGCTACAAGAAATCTAATACAAAAATGAAGGTAGGGGCATATCTAATCTACAGGATGCTAGAAAAGTATGATACCCTGATTTCTTATTGCCAAGTACCATGAGCTCCCTTGTTGCGCTTCTTCAGTGACTCGCAGAAAAAGGGAAAAAGCACCTTTCATTTCATCTGGAAGAGGGAACTGAAGGGGGAGTACGAGGGGCGGGCGTGTATTATGTTGCAAACTTGTTTTTCGGGAGATTGGAATCGCAAGTGCTGGTTGCTGCTTGTTTAGCCCTTCCATAATAAAGGAAAATGCCCCAAAAGTGAGGCAACTCTGCAAGAGAGCTTGTGGCGCACCTGGAGAAAAGTAGAATATGAGTCCTAAAAAGAGAGAGCAGAGAACAAAATTTATATTTCTCTTTCATTAAGGAATCAAGGAGCGAAACTTCTGAATTTTTTTAATGTATTCCAACGGATTGGAACATCCAAAGCTCATCTTTCCAGTGAAAAATAGCATTCTTAGAGCAATTGTTACCAAAACCCATTAAATAATACAATGTTGTCATGCCCTTTATATACAATTCCAATTAGTCGAATAATGTGGGACTCAACTAACAGTAAATCCAAATAAAGGGAGAAAAAAATGATACCTGAAAAGCCTAGTGCAAGGCCAGTACAACATCCAGCTACTCCAGCATTAATAATTGCAGATATGAAGTTTAAAGTAATCAGAAGAAGAAGATTAGCAAAGCAAGAGTGCCATTTACAGCTGAAAAAGTTCCCACTCATACCATCATCCTTTCCTCGAAGTCTTTTCAAGATGCAAACAACCAAACTATGAACTCTAGACAAAACAGCAAACGTCTAACAACACAATAGAAAATAATGTACATTTATCAGCCAAATTGAACAATTAAGAAAACACAAGACACAAATACCAAATCATTAGTTTATTCTATGATAAGTTATTTAAGTTATCTCCAACAACCTCCGAATTCACCATAAGTTGCTGTGCTACCCCGCTCCCATCCGCGCTGCTGCTCGCTGTGACTGGCCCAATTTTTCATGTATTGCTGTAACTGTTCCTCGGCCAATTCTTTGAAGCTTCCTTGTTTTCATGTCATTGTGTTTGTAGGTGACCCAAATTCACAGAATTCATCATCACATTGTTCGCCGAACCCTTCAATTGCATATGGTTGCGATTTCGCTGCGGGTTCTCCCTTGTAACGATATACATCAAAGGTTTCAGAACGCCGACCTGAGCACACCAGACGCTTCGGCACAGCGCGAGCAGAGGAACAAAAATGGAGCACAGCATAACAAGGCGCGGGCTCCAACTGTGAGGAACACCACGATGGTGACAGCAGAAAAGGGATTACATCAGTGTTGTGTTCCGTTAAACCCTGAAACAACGTAGAAGATGTATAAGCCCGATTAGACCACTGATGACTGAAAATAAAAAATAAAACAACGGCCCAGCCCACCTCCCTAAATCCAGTTGGGGATCTGTAACATTGGCTTCTTATTCCATTAGCAGGCTCCCCCTTCCACTACCAAGGCAAACAAGATTATGGAAATAGATCCTCTCTATTTTTTTTAACACGAGAGTATAAAGTGTGATCTCTCATCTTTAATTCTATAAGTGGGACCAAAATTAAATAGGAGAGAGAGAACAATGAAGGGTGAGATTTTACACTGGATACCATCCAGTTCTTTTTGCACTGGAGAGGATCTACTCCCCAAGATTATAGAGCTCTGTCAAGCTTGTTTCCTGCAACCATCATCTTGCCACATGTCAATATATCATTGCATCTGTATACATACACGTGTAGGTGGGCACATCCTATGTTAATCCATGATAAACTCTGCTAACTCCTTTATCCTTACTCTAAACTCGTTCTATCTGTCGCTCTCTATCCCACGTTTTATTTTCTTCTTTAACCCACCTTCTATCATTCAAGCAACGTATTTTTGGAAAAAATCCTAAAAGTAGCTTTGACAAATAGTGAAAAATGATGTATTCCCCTTAGAAATGGAAAAATGAAGAACAAGAAAAAAGTTAATGTTTGCCAATAATAAATGAAATAAGAGAAATTTGAATTGAATCCTTATTATATAGAACCACCCATGGATGCAATGAATGTTTAAAATTCCGAATATATATATTTCACTCAAACTCTCTCAACTCTCTCTTGCTCATACCTTTTGTCTACTTTTGCTCTGTTCTCACTTTCTCTCACGGAATGGACATGTTATTTTTTACTGTTATATTAGTTCTTGTACAAGCAGTAGTAGCTAGTAATCAAATATCTCTTAGGGTGTGTGTGGTTGGAGGAATTATAAATAATTCTTAGAAATTTTAAGATGGGAATATCATATTCTCATGTTTGGTTCAAAGTTTGAAAAGTTATTTCTAAGCAAGTTTGATTCTAGGAAATCAAAATACCATAATTTCAATTCTTACCTTTTCTTTGGGTATCTTTAATTCTCATAAGAATGGAATCTTTGTAACAAAGTAATATTTAAACCACACACAACTTTGATGGATGCCAAAGTAAGTGTTATGGTATTCAAATTTCATATCCATTTGGCATAAGAAATTCATATACCGGTAACCGGTGCTACCTATTTTTTAAAAGAATCCTTTGAACCTATTTTTATTTCCGGTGCTTCAGTTTTGACAATTTTTTTATAAAATATTATCTCAAATTATCAATATCTGTTTTGCTATGATTGGTGAATTCATCAAATAAGACACATGCTTGAATTACCATAATGCAGCATTATCCAACCATCTCAATATGAATAATCCGTGAAATTAACAATAGAGTAGTTTCAACAAATGTCAAGTGACAATAAACCCCCTTTTTTTACATTACTTTTAAAGCAAATTCTTCACACGTTTTCTAATTCTTAACCAATAGATTTAGGGTTGAGTTTTAAGAATGAAAAATATTCATTAAAAAACTCGTAGCTTTTATATATATAATTGAATTTCTGAAATAAGGTTCAGATATTAATGATTCACTAGGCAAAAAGGGGGTAAAGTATATATCTAACTTATGCTCCACGCACGTCCTAATAACTTCTTACCGTTAATATCAAATGAAATAATTGATATTATTATGATTTATCAATCAACGTAGGCTTTTGTCTTTTTGAGGCATTTGGTTGCTTGGATTAACATGCATGTCATTGTTTCCTTGGGACAAAGGAAAGCAATAGTGAGCTTAGAAATTGAAGGTTCTAAAGACACCCACCACCCACTTCTTGCATATTCCTAGGTTATCTTCTGTGCATCATGAAAGAAATGAATTCTTTCTCTCTCTCTCTCTTTTCAGTTGATCTTATAATATTCAGAAATTATTTTTAATACGAAAATAGAGGTTATGTTTTGGTTGAATATTGATATTTAAAGTGTATTATAGTATTGTGGAAATCATTCAACACGCTCCCCACGTGTTTCAATACGCCCCCACGTGTCCAACACACCCCCACGTGTTGGTCAGGATGCTGCCACGTGTCCAACACCCACGTGGTACAACACGCCCCCTGCGTGTTACCCTTCTACCTGATATCTCTATCCATGCGTAAATACACTAGGTTCATCCATTTCCAGCCAATACACCACTCAAAACCCCATAATCAAATTTTTGAGCCTATAATATTTTGCTTTTTTTTTTTTTTTGCGTTTTTCAAAGGTATAAAATTTCACTGAATGATTGAATAAAGAAGGTTGGTCCAGTGGATAACCCAAAAATAAATAAATAAATAAATAACAAAAAGTGGGATCTGATCTCCCAACTCAAACTCACAAGAGATGAAAAATAAAATTATACTTTAAAAAGGACGTAATAGAGTCTATGTTCTTTTTTGTAATTCCTGAAGAAGATATTTGGAAGTTTGGACCACATACACTTGTTGTGTATCTACATTCTTGTCTTCAAATAAAAAATAAATAAATAAATTGGGAGACCCTAATCTCTTTTATAAAATCTCAGTTAATTCAAGTTAAATTAGTCGAACTTTTGGTAAATAAATTAAGTAAGTATCGGTAATTTAACTGAAAACGAATAAAGAAAGGAAAAAAGGCCCTCAAATGTTCCTAATAAAGGTAGGTAAAGGACCAAAGATATACAGAGCAAAAGAAATTCAGATAAAATTGTTTGTAAACATTGATCACTATTTGTGATACAATAATTTCATTAATGAATACTAGACTTAGTGATTAAAACTTTTTTACTATTTGAATCATCATGGATTTGTTGCATTCTTTTTCTTTAGCTTTCTTTTTTTTGGTGAAATAATTGATTATATTTTAATTGTTATTAATCTTTGTATCTAGTGCAAAATTTAGCAATAATGTATATTAAGATGATTTTACTTGACACATGTTAATAGAGAAACCAATTCATAAAATCACCAAGGGTACTACTGTAAATTTGGATCTTCTAACAATATACATAAGGATAAGGGTAAAGTATACTTTTTGTCCCTAAAATTTGGTAAAAGTTTCAAAAAGATTCCTAAATTTTATTTTGTTTCAATTTTATCCCAAAAATTTTCGATTTGCATCAAATATACTTTCGACGGCTAAATTTTTAAAAAATTAAAGATCAATTTAACAATAATACATGAAAATTATGCTTAATTTGCTTGTGTTGAGAGTTGCCCTTATGAAGTTGTTGTTGAATTGGTCTTAAATTTTTTGAAAAATTAGTCATCAAAAGTATATTTGATACAAATCAAAAACTTTTGAAACAAAATAAAATTTAAGAATATTTTTAAAATTTTAATCAATTTTCAGAAATAAAAAATGTACTTTATCCTATATATAAATATACAATATTTTATTCTATCATTTAACCAGAGCATCTAAAAGGAAAAAAAAAATACTAAATAATATTCCATGAACGCCACAACAAAATCAATCTTTGTTTGATACGGTCCCAAAACCTATCTTTATGGCATCCAACTTGGCAGAAAAGTATACATGTCTTGTCATGTTGGTGTTACAATCCATTAAGCAAATTAATTAGCAAATCAAGAAAATAATATTATTGCTTAAACTAAACTCTGTTTGACCCTACGTGTGGCCCTATAATGGGCAATTCCTTTGGTAGAGTCAATAAACAGTGGCCTCTGGCCACATTATATTAACGCTTTAATCTCTTTATTTGTCACATGAAAAGAAAGCATGATTACATCAATTGATTATTAATAAGGCTAACTAGGAACAGCCTGCACAAAAAGGTGTTATTAAATTGAAAGGGGTCCAACACATACCAACTTTGTTTATCTTTAGATTTTAAAATTTGTATTAAACCAATTTAGTAGTTAATCCTTAAATAATTTTTATTTGATAATGCTATATGATCAGATAAATTATTTTAGTAATTAAGTTTAATTAAGTTAGTTAAATAACTTATTAACACAAAAAAATTAATAAAAAAAAGAGAAAATATATAAAAAATTTAATTAAATTC
>NC_029790.2:130507670-130509006 GCF_000816755.2 Arachis ipaensis | reverse complement strand
AAGTAAACTTTAATTTATATATAAAAAAAGTTAGAAAAGTTTTAGTTATCTTTAATCCACAAAATTTTCGTTTAATAACTAGATACCGCAAAATTATATTCAAATAGGCCTCTCCTAGTTGATGCCTAAATTATATGCAAATGCTACAAGAGTCTTAATTAAAAGTGTAACATAACAACTAACAACCAAGCATTATTCGATCTTTCATAAAGACAAATAGGCATAAGACTAAACCAGGTCCTCATCAGTCATCAACCATAATCATATCCATGCAAATACATCCATATTAGAAACTAATTATTCGTTTAGAGTAATTAATTTGGTGCTATATAATCATTTGTTCATTACCGGTCATGTTAATTTTTCAATGTTCCTTTTTTTATTTTATATAATTTCTCAAGTTGCACATGCTAACTACTATTATATTCCAAACTACCTGATATGAGCTCTTAACCACTGAGCTAGAGACGGGTTTGCCACATCAATCAATAAAATAGTAACACAACTTATTTATTTATTTTTTTTTTAGTTTGGGATGTTCTAAAATATTGTTATTAATGTATCAAAAAAATATACATAAAGCATTTAGAAGAGAAATAGAAATGAAGAGATTGAAACTGGGAAATAAAGACAAAAATTGAAAAATTAAGATGGAGAAACAGAAATTGATAGACAAAAATTAAAATAAATTTTAATATTGTGTTTGATATAAGATAGGAGATAGAGACTCAAATAAGAATAAAATTTTAATTTAATTTAGATAAAGTTAGAATTAATTAATTGAAATGAGGATATTTTAGGTATAAAATATTATTAAAATTTCAGTATTTGTCTCCAAAAATTTCAATTTCTTATGTCTTTATTTTTTGGAGATATTAAAATACTAAAATTTTGAAAAGTACATTCTTTCTTTTGATGAAATGGATTCTCTCCAGTTTTTTTAACACTTGACAGAATCCAATATGATCTCTTACTTTTGATTCTATAAGTGAGACTATAAATAAATAAAAAAAAATAATGAATAATTAGATTAAACATTACACACCATCTATTTTTTTTTTACCGAAAAAGATCCACTCCCCATCTCAATATTTTAAAACAAACACTATCTAAATAACTCACATGCATGCGGATGAAGATAAAATTAAACAAAATGTATTTCAAAATAGAGATATTTTTCCTATTTCTATCTATTTCATTTTCCAAAGAACTTAATGTTCTTCTAATATTGTACTTTATTTCCGCTTTACTGATTGTATTTTTTAAGGGAAAAAATCTCTAAAATTAAAGTCAAATAACGAATTTAATCAGTGTTTAGTTTTTTATTATCAGTATA
>NC_029790.2:130500573-130507532 GCF_000816755.2 Arachis ipaensis | reverse complement strand
TTGTATACGCATCAAAATTAAATTTATATTTTTTCGTGATAATTATGCATAAACATAATATGCTGGCGTAATTTTGATATCTGTGATGGCCAGTTGAAAATCACGTGGTACGTGGGTGGCACAGTAGTAGGAAGTTAAGTAACCGTGCCTGCTCATTTCCGTGGAAACCGTAAAGACATGTTTTCTTTTCCACCATTAACTGCACTCTTCACTCTTCACTCTTCACTTCATGCCTCTCTCTCTTTTTTCTCTGACTTCACTCACTCACTCTACTATCTCTCCATTTTACAGTCACAGAAAAAATAAAATAAAAAATAAAAAATAGAGAAAGCGACTTCACTCGCTATTGGATTTGAAAACCGCTCCTCTCTCTCTCTCTCTCTCTCTCTCTTGCAATCTTTCTTCTTCACCTCCTTTTTTTTTTCAACAATAATAAAAATAATTATACAATTAAGATTTAAAAAAAAGAAATATAAAAATAAATTAGATAAATCGACGAGCAACAACTACAGTTTGAGTGTTACGGATCTTGATGCTGTAATAGTAGTGTGTGTTTGTGGTGGATCTTCTGATCGTGATCCTCTGCTTCTTCTTCTTCTTCACCATTTCTAATTCTGCGCTTTTCTTTCTCTTAGATCTCTCTCTCTCTACTATCAATCTATCAATGGTGTTCTCTATCCAATCTTTCATGGCATTTTGACTATCCTTTTTACCAGGTAAACCTATCATGACTCTTGTTGAATTTCACTCGCTTACTGTCAGAAACTGATCGAATGTTCTTTTTTTCTTTTAATTTTGAAAACCGTCAACTTAAGTGAGATTAGGATTTTTGTGCCGATTTGTTTTGTTATTATTATGACTAAGATTATGATTATGATGGTGATGATGACGATGACGAATATGCGGTCACAAAAATGGGGATTGGGGTTATTATTTGATTGATTATTTTGTTTTTTTGTTTGTTTGTGTATTTAGGCATTGGATTTATTTGCAGTTGTAGTCATCAATCGTGTATTGTTCATGTTTGGCTTAGTAGTAACAAGTGCCTTTTCTAATTGGTTGATGAAGCAAATGCAGCATAAGTGTGTCAATTTGGATGTTTCAATTTCAATTGTATCAGCACTTTCAATTATTTGAGGCCTGGTTTTGTTTCACCTATTCTGATAGGAATGAATTTTCACTCTTCCGAACTTTTCTTTGTGCATTAGGTAAACAAGAGAGCATTACTTATGAGACTATACAAACAAAATATTAGACATTATTGATGAATCTCCACCCCATGGAAATGAATTGTTTGTATATATTTTTCAGTGATAAATGATTTTGAATTTGTACGTTTCTCACTTGGGAAAAAAATAAAAAATACAACACTTTTGAATTATGATGACTGTGTTGCTTTATTCAATTTGACTGGTAAGTAACTTTTGAAACAACCTTACAGGTCTTCTATTTTATCATCTCAGTCCTAGTTCCTTCGAGTGGGTAAGTGGACATTTCAGAGTATACCCTTTATTTAAATTTGCAATGTGGATAAGGAAAAGGAAGAACTTTTGTGAGAAAATAACACTGGCATTAGTGATGATAAATTTGTTTACTATATAACATTCTTGTATCTCTAAGCGGCTATTCATTGTTTTCGTGAAAATTGTAGCTTGGTGCGAGTGATGGATCCAAATAACCTTTCACCTGATGATGGGGTAGAAAAGGTCCACCAAAATGGTGCTTTTGAGGAACCTGAAAAACAAGAGAATGGCATCGCTTTGAATGATGTAGACCACAGTGTCACCCAAAATACAGAAGCTGCGTCTCCAACTGAAAATTCCAACCAGCATGATAGCATTACAACTGATGACTCATCTACGAGAGAAAATGAAGAATCTAATGACTACATGAGAGGAAATAATGTTACCAATTCAAAGGTGAGAACTGAGAAGTTTTTGTTTTACTGGAGTTGGTTTCATTAGTTAGCTATATTATTCAGATCTCATGTGTGTGCTCAATTCTAGGAAGAGGAATCGAAAGCCAAAGACCAAACACAGCAATCAAAAGCACGGAAGGCTCCTGTGAAGAATAACAATACCAAAGCACCAAGTTCCAGAGGTGTACATTCTAGTTCGGTGAGAAGGGGAAAAGATGGAAAAGCTGAAGAGACCACATCTGCTGTTTCAAATGGTGCTTCAGCTCGTCCACGACAGCCTGCTAAAACCAGGTCATTTAATGATCGGCAGAATCAATCGTCCAAGGTAAACACTGGTTAAATTTGTTTGCTTTCCAAAATGTTTACTTGGGAACTCAGATAACCATTCATGCTTTACATACCTTCTTTCTTTTTTCCTTTTCTATTCTGTCTATTTAAATGCATCACTGATGATTTTGTGTTTTGTTTATCTCAGCACTCTTCAAAATCCGAAGCAGCATCTTCTGAGATACCAACGTCCGTAATGTTTTCATTTATTTGTGAATGTTTCATCATATGAAACTTACATAGAATTGATTATTGTAATTAGCTGACTGGTGGACTATAATATACTGGATACAGGGAGAATACAAAAACAAAATCAGTGAAAAAGGGACCCTCTGAGAAAGCTCACGGAGAAACAGAATCTTCAGTGTATCCTTTTAAAAAGTGGGTTTATATATTATTGTTCCGCATAAGTGAAAAGAGGAATGTGATGCTGTGTTATCGTGGTTTATCTTTAATCTATTCTGAAATAGCGGTGCAGAAGATGACAAACCACGTAGGGTGGGGACACTTCCGAA
Source organism: Arachis ipaensis (assembly GCF_000816755.2). Lineage (NCBI taxonomy): Eukaryota > Viridiplantae > Streptophyta > Magnoliopsida > Fabales > Fabaceae > Arachis > Arachis ipaensis. The sequence continues at coordinate 130,504,772 of NC_029790.2, read as the reverse complement.
CTATGGATTCAGTTTCAAGTGTGGTGAGCGAGCTGAGAGAAGAAAAGAGGTAAATATATGTTAGCACTTACTTTGGATTTTTTTTTTTACTATTATTATTTTCCCAAATAAGGTTGTAGCCTTGTAGCTAATAAACAAACTGGTTTTTTGGAGGGCAGTTTTACACCAAACTTGAGGAAAAGATTCATCAAAAGGAGGTGGAGAAGAGTAACATGCAAGCAAAATCCAAGGTGAGAATATTTGACATCTGACATTAAAACTAGATTGTGGAGTTTGCCATTTAATCATGCCAATCTTTAACTTCTTTGTAGGAGACTCAAGAAGCCGAGATTAAGATGCTTAGGAAGAGTCTAACATTTAAAGCAACTCCAATGCCAAGTTTCTACCAGGAGCCTCCTCCTCCTAAGGTGGAGCTCAAGAAGGTAATCTCTCTCTCTCTCTCTCTCTTGAATGTGTATGGTCCTCTGCATGATTCATGCTTCTGCAGTAGGCACTAATTAGTTACAGAAGATTTTTTGTTCATCTGAAGCTATATTTTATGTATGTATTCTATATCTGTGCTGCTATGTGAATGAAAGGGTGCACGGAACCAAGCTATTTTGCTGATGGAAGCTTTCTTCCTACTGTATCCACTTCTAGACATCATTGTCTGTCACTTTGTTGTATAAGTTTCTCTGATGTTCTTAAGTATCCTGTGATCACAAAATGGTTGATAGGTGAAATAAAAGGTTAGCTATTTATGTCATATGTATGAGAGTTGAGATGCATACTTCTTATATTGATGTTCATTATGTTGTCAATTTCATTTGGCAGATCTCAAAGCATTCTCAAAACTAAACTAGAATTACCAATTCAGATATTACTCTTCATATCAGTTAACTGCTTTCTTCAATATCCATGGGGAACCTCTAGATTTGGATCGTGATACAGTATGCTGTGACACTGCCATTCAATGAAATGATTCTGTTTTTAATAATTTTTGTTTAATATAGTGGGTGGCTGGGTCACAGTGTCACACTTTAGGTTGATGTAGCTACATAATTAGATTTATTTCTAAAACTTTTATATATTGGCAAAATGCATTCAAATTAAATCCTTGGGTGAATTATCTGATTGAGTGCAACTATATACTTTTAAATTCTTCTGGATCATTGATATTCTCTTTTATTCTTGTTGTGTAATGTGTTGTCTTATCAATCAGAAAATTTAATATTATAATAATTTGGACATTACTGACGTAGATACCAACTACAAGAGCAAAATCCCCCAAGCTTGGTCGGAAAAAGGGCTCAATAAATCCAGACTCAGATGGAAATACTAGCAGCAGTTCTCAACAGGGTCGGTTAAGTCTGGACGAGAAGGCATCTCAGGGTAAATTGACTAAAGAAACTGTTCCAGTTGAGCAAAAGAAACCGCCAAGGAAATCTCTTCCTACTCGACTAGCTTCTGAAAGGATACGACCTTCCAATTCAACAGCTGCAACAACTAAATCTAAGGTGGTGAAGGGCGATAAGACCTTGCCTAGTGCAACAAAAAAAGATACCAACTCATCTAGTGCTACTGCCGGAGAGGAGAAAGTTAAGGTGGCTACAAAAAATGAAGAGAATACTACTTCAATCAGTGGGAACATTGAAGCTCTACCTCCTAGGGCAGTCCCTTCTGACGATCCAGATGAAGCAGAACTTCAGGTAAATGGTGATATAGAAGTTGAAGAGAACCCTCAGCTCATGCAAAAACCGATCACAGCTGAGCATTAAGCAAAACAGCATATTACATGAGAAATGGATAGATTCATCTGGTGAATATCATAAAAAGCATATAAACAAAGATTAATTGACAATGGAGGCTTGCAGATTTGCATTATGGTTTGTGTTGTCATTTTGTCCAAGCAGCACTTTTTTTTCTGTGTTTACTCTCTCAAGCTTGCTGGTTTGGTCCTTATGAAATTCTCCTTTCTTGCTTGCAGCAATGTATGTAGCTATTTTGTCAGGTTATAAATTGTAGTTGATCTTAATTTTGGGTATGCAGCACTTGTTCTGTTCAGTTGATATAGTTTGATGAAAACAAATTGGAGAAAAAGTTTGGCAGCTGATGATGGTACAAGTGAATTTTGTTCAGGGCTTGCTTTGTTAAAACAACTGACATTGTCAAAATGTACAAGATGTTTGTTTTTGTGGTCACCTTATGCTAAATTATACGGATCAAATCTCTCTATTGGCACTATTAGGTAAGATGATCGTCTTCATAAAAAGATGACATTGTGAACCGTTAGATGATTCAGTCAAACATATTAAACCATCTAATAATTTACAATGCCATTTTCATGTAAAGATAGGAATATCCACCAAATTTCTTTATATGTAAACGTATAGTTTATCTATGAAAATTGGAATGGATTTCCAGGGTTATTGTTACTAGTTTTAGTGGTGTAATTAAACTATTTTTATAAATGAACTTAAATTACTTGTTACAAATTCTGCAAATTGTGATTGTGATGATTGTGGGTTTTGTTGGTATGGTGGAGTTTTTAAGCCTTCACTCTATTCTCATTTTATTGAAATGCTTATGCTCGTAATTTGAATCTTAAAATTGTAAGAGAAGCACATTTGAGTAACCTCGAGTTTTACTTTCTAAACTTACATAAAATGCGGTGATGAGTTAAGCAGCATAGAATTAATAACTTCTATTTTATGAACTATTGTTTGTAAACAGAGTGCCATTTTGTGTATTTTAGAGGAGTCAAATCCACAAACTCCAATACTCCGTTCAGTCCGTTGATATATTAGGACACAGAGTCTTTTAATCTCTTTTAAGTCTTAACCAAAAACGATGACATGTCAGATTACATGCTGAGCTATGAGAAATAAAAAGGGATCTAATTGTCTCTATAGAAACAGTTAGATCTCTATTCATTTCTGATTATTCACGTTGACACATAAAGACCAACTTAACAAATATGATGTGACAACTCATGTATGTAACCAAATACGTCATCGTTTTTTCGGTAGGACTTAATAGAAAAATACCTACAGGGACTATATTATGTCACAGAAATAGAAAATAAAAGTCAAAGTAAAACATTTTTATTTTAAAAGATCGCATTATCATTTTAAAAAAATAGACAAAAATCGAATTGGTAATTCACTATTTCTATATTACAATATTAGCACACAAAATATAGTTTCATGTCTTCTTTTCCAATGACCTTGTAAAATAAATGTCGTCTCATCGAGAGTTTATAAAAATAAAAAGCAACTTAATAAATCCATCAACACCAAAATCCTCTAATGAGTAACCAAAGAGTTATAGCTCAAATGGCATAGTCTTTCCTTACTCAATTAAGAGGTTGCGGGTTCGAATCTTATAATATAGCAAAAGAATCAAGTCATTCCTTAGAAATTTGGGCCTAATAAAATAACTCTCCAAGAGCCCAAATAGTGGATGGCCAATTGGCCATTGCCCATTGGTTAATTAATCATTCATAAAGATGGATTCTAGGTCCGTTGATTAAAAACGAAAGATGGATCCTAGGTCCGTTGACCAAAAAGAAGATTGATAATGCTGATATTAAAAGTGAATCAAAATATATAATACCAAAAAACAAAGTTAATCAAATTGCCCACGTCCAAAAACTAAATTGAATCAAATTGCCAATAAACTGCTCAAATGACACATGTCCCCTTCTCCAAATGAGAGGTCTTAACTTTTGAGCCTCTCAAAAAAAAAAAAAAAATCAAATTAGGTCGAATAAGAGTTAGGCTAAAAAAAAGTGAATTCAGTTTACCACTTGGCTTATTAATAATTTTGTCCAATTGGCTAACTCACTTAAAATTTAGAGAAAATGACAAATAAATCCCTAACCTTTTATTCTGCGGATATTTTCGTCCATAACCATTGAAAAATACTATTAAGTTCCTGACCTTCATAAAATTTGGACGGATCAGTCCCTCCGTCCAAATGCCTCTGTCAGAGACTGATCCATCCAAATTTTGTGAAGGTCAGGGACTTAAAAATATTTTTTAATAGTTAAAAACAAAAATGTCCGCCAAGCAAAAGTTCAGAGACTTTTTTATCATTTTCTCTAAAATTTATGAGTTGGTTTAAAATCACCAGCGCTTTTTAATAATATGCGCATCATTGTATAAATTATAATTTACATATTACTTTTATTAAAAAAAATTTGTCAACTCTCCGAATGA
>NC_029790.2:130496708-130500550 GCF_000816755.2 Arachis ipaensis | reverse complement strand
TTTACATATTATTAGGGGTGTGCATGATCCGACCCGACTCGAAGATTCGGCCCGGCCCCGAACATTTTAGGGGCTATTTTGGTATGATTTTACCGGGTCTAAGGTCGGATAAGTGTCTCAAAAATAGACCTGGTCATTATTTCGGGTCGGGTCCGGGCTATGGCTTGGGTCACCCGAAGTCGGTCTGGTGGCCCGATCATCATACACAATTAATATTTTGTGTTATTAGTGATGGATGATGGCTATTCTTATGTGGAATTTAAGTATTGATTATGGCTATCCTTAATATTTTGTGTTATTAGTTATTATAAGACTATAAGTTAATGTTTTATGTTTAAAATGCATAAGATTTTAGACTAATATATAATATTGTGTTATTTATATTGATTTAAATATTTGGTGTTATTAGACAATATTAGTATTGATTATGGTTATGCTTTAATTTTAGACAAGAGTTGGTTCTTGTTATATTTTTCTAAGTGAATTTTACCATGTCAAATAATGGTTGGAGTCTTGGAAATTTGGATATTTCACATGCTAGCTTATAAGAAGGTATCAAGATAATGTAGTGTTAACGGCCCGATTTTCACCCAGTTTTTACCAGGTATAATCGTGGCCCGAAAGTGTATAGGTTTCATCGGGTCTAGGGTCGGATTCGGGTCTAATAAATAGGCCCAGTATATATTTCAGGCCGGGTCTGGATCACATCAAACCCGGTTTCACCCGACCCATGCACACCCTACATATTACTTTTATAAAAAAAAAAAGGGTAAATACCCTTTCCGGCCCCTGAGCATTTTAAATTAGGACATGTCGCACCTTTATCATCCAGAAACCTCAACCAGGTCCTCAACCATCAACATTAGTGGACGTATCGACCCCTGTGACCGGTTGCCAACAGGTTGCCTGGATGACGTGTCAGGTGGAGGCTGAGTTGTCAAATGCAGGTGCCACGTGTCATTAGAAGTTGTTGCAGGGACTAAAAACCCCCCTCTCTGCCCAAACTGTTCTCAGCCCCACCGGCAACACCCTCCACTCACCACCCCTCCCCAGCACTCCTCCACCACCGCCACCGCCGCCACCACTACAACCGCCTCACAACCTTCGCAAACATATAACTTTTCGATTCTACGAAATGCTTCAATAGCTAACATATAACTTTTCGATCTAACCAAGGGGAGTTCTTGAATGATTCCCCAAACTCTTTCTAGCTCCTTTGGGCTCCCCAAATATCCATACAATATAAGTAGAACATCGAATGTTGACCAATTGTTTCCTGTAATAGACTTTTCCACAGTTTGAACATATGCTTCAGTTGCAGTATACAACCTTGCCACTGCATGAGCAATAGCTAAAATGCAGTAAGATATCTCGTTCGGTTCAACCTGTGGCTTCTTCATCTGAGCAAAGACCTTTACCAAGGCTTCAAGATCATGTTCATTGGCTTCTATTTTCATCAGAATATTGTAGGTGGACACGTGGGGGGTGACCTTATCTGCGTGAGCAATTTCGGAATCAACTTCTTCCTGGAGGGTGAGGAATGCAGGATTATGAGGCGGTTGAAGACCAAATGTGAGATGGGATAAGCCAACTCCCTCATTTTCTTCATGTACTCAAGTGAAAGCTTTATGACACCTTTATCCAGCATTGCAATGACCAGATTGTTGTATAGCAACTCATTCTGAAACTCGGTTGGAATGCGAGGGAAGAGCTTCTCACCATATTCAATCCCATGAAGCTTAATTGTAAATTCCACAAGATAAGAGTAATCAAGTTCCCTAGGCCTACAGGGCCTCTCTCGGATCACCCATTCCATCACCTACAATAATTGTAACATGAGTTCAACTTAAGGGAATGTTTTTGGAAGTAAAAATCATATTTTTGGAAGCAATAATGATTGGTTGTTACCTCAAGTGCGCGTTTGTTCATGTTGAGCTTGTGAAGACGGTTGATGGCGTGGAAGACATGGCCTCTGTGAACGGGGAATCCATCGCCCATCCAAGTGCGGAAGGCAGACCCAACAACCTCCCCTTTCCAAAGCTTCTCGATCCTTCTAGACAAGCTCTCTGAGTTCTGAGGGCTCTCAGAATCGCTTTCGGAGGATTCTCGCGGTGATTGGATGCAAAGGAATCTGAAACGGAGGTGGGCAGAAGGTGCTCGACGCATTGCCTCAATAAACCTGCGTCGCAGCATGTTTCTCTTTTCTTCCCTCGCCCAACAGAATTGAACAAATGAACAGCACGTTATGAAATAGGTATTTATATTGCTCGGAGAGGTGAAAGAGTTCTTCGAGATTGTTGGGAAGTAGAAGCGGTGGTGGCGTTGGTGGTGGTTGTTGTGGCGGAGGAGTAGTGGTGGTGGTGGTGGAAGGTGTTGTCGGGAGAGAGAACCTCCATTGGGTGAAGCTTTGGGAGGTTGTGGAGGAAGAAGAAGAGGTGGAGGACTCGCATGAGTTGCGAAGGTTGTGAGGCGGTTGTAGTGGTGGTGGCGGTGGCGGTGGTGGAGGAGTGCTGGGGAGGGGTGGTGAGTGGAGGGTGTTGCCGGTGGAGCTGAGAACAGTTTGGGCAGGGAGGGGATTTTTAGTCTCTGCAACAACTTCTAGTGACACGTGGCACCTGCATTTGACAACTCAGCCTCCACCTGACACGTCATCCAGGCAACCTGTTGGCAACCGGTCACAGGGATCGATACGTCCACTAATGTTGATGGTTGAGGACCTGGTTGAAGTTTCTGAATAATAAAGGTGCGACATGTCCCAATTTAAAATGCTCAGAGACCGGAAAGAGTATTTACCCAAAAAAAAATTCAGCATACAAATTCTTCATCTAATCCATTGTCATCCAATATTTAATCAACCAAAGACAAAAAAAAAAAGTAGTGCTTGTTTCTATTTCTATTTTTTTTCTCTTTTTTAAATATAAGAATAAATTTGGTTTTTGATCAATAATATATGAGTTGTTCCATGAAATGTTAGATTGCACGGAATATCAATGGGACAAAAAAAAGATGCATACATTGACATAAAACCGATAGAAGATTTGAAACTTCATCGCTTAATTTCAATAAATAAACAATGGTAACTAGACCTAAAATAATAAATAAAAAAATAATTGGGAAATGATGAGTAGTATAAATAAGGATGGTGAATTTTACCGTGCTTATGAACACTCCATTTATTCATATACCTCATTATAAACATCTAGCACAATTTTAGTCTAATTTGTGAAAATTAATTTCTTTTATTTATAGTTAAAAAGATTTGAAATGACAGAACATCTAAAAATATTTTTTAATCAACTATCTTATTTAGTAATAAGTTTTGAAGTAAAAAGAATAGGCCAAATATTACATTATAACTATTGGATAATAGACTCTTTTTTTAAAATAGTTTTATATTATATAAAGATTACAAATCACCTTTTTAAAAGACTTTTTTTTTTTCCTGAAATTTATAAGCTCAAAAATTCATCTTTTTCTCTCTTCAAATTTCTTTCATTGTTCTTCATTTTATTCATCAATTTCACAAGCAAAATTGGTATTCCGGAACACCCGACAGTAATTAATCAACCACTGTCCACTTAAAAAAAAGCTCATTCATCTTTTTGTGACATTAGTGAGGTCTCAACACTTATTCTCCACTTCTATTTTTTATCATTAGTTCTTGTATTGTTTATTTGTTATTAATAGAAGTATTTTCCTCACAAATTTATTTACTCCAAATCTTTCATCTTAACCATTTTTCACTTAATTTATTTTTCACAAATCTCAATCAATGTCACACCAACAACAATAATAGTTAATATATATTTTAAGAACACATGTTAATTAATATAAATAAAGTT
>NC_029790.2:130493864-130496649 GCF_000816755.2 Arachis ipaensis | reverse complement strand
ACTAGTTGAAATAATGATATGGTAAATAATTTTAAGGGTTAAGTACGATTTGGTCCCTAAGGTAGGAGTTGAAATTTTTTTCGTTCCCAACCTTTTTTTCGCTACAAAATAGTCACAAAGATTTCAGTTTGTTTTAAAATCGTCCTTCGGACAAAAATGTCCTTCCCCCTTCTTCCCCAAAATGCAGAAACAAAAGCAGAATGCAGAAATAGTGAAACAACAACAACTAGAAGAACAACACCAACAACAACAATGGATAATGGAATCAAAGCAACAACAAAAGCAAAACCAGAAAAATTAAAGAAAAAAGAGTAAATATCTTTTTCGACCCCTGTCCCTTTTGAAAATTGACAAGCCGCCCCCTAATATTTAAAAAATGACAAATCGCCCCCTATCTATTTCTTCCATTAGAGACCCTTTTGTGGCCAATAGATAGGGGTTGATGTGTCTAGCGGAAGAAATAGACAGGGGCCGATTTGTCATTTTTTAAACGTTAAGGGGCGACTTGTTAATTTTGAAAAAGGACAGGGCCAAAAAATGTATTTACTCAAGAAAAAAATGCTGCGGTGGTGAACTGTAAATCACGAGGGGAGGAGAGATGCGGTGGTGGTGGTGGATCGCGTGAAAAGGGCTGCGGTAGTGGTGGTGATGCCGCGAATTGCGACGAGAACGGCGATGCGGTGGTGGCGACAGCGGCGACGTGGAGATTCCCCACTCTCCATCACAGGTGACGGTGCGGCGGGGGAATCGCGAAGGAGAGAGGAGACGCGAGCCACTGCCGCCGCTGATCTCGCTGCTGCACCTCGCCGCGTCGCCGCTTCATCTGCACCTCGCCCCCTCGCCGCCTCGTTTTCTACTTCTGCATCTTGCTTCTACTTTCTTGTTTTCTTGATTTTGCTTCTTGCTTCTGCTTCTTGCTTTCTTGCTTCTGCTTCTTGCTTTTTGCTTCTGCTGCTTCTGTTTCTGCTTTCTTGCTTTTAATCAGAAATAAAATCAAGGAACATTTTCAAGGTTTATGATCTGAGCACGGGATCCTGAGCCAATGCTACGATTTGTTGATTTGTGGGAGAAGTTGCTTCCTCCTTCAGTCCTCACTACCATATTGGACAACATAATCTTGCCAAAATTGTTTGCAAATACTTGGAAATTACATCGAGAGACCATTCCTATCCACACTTGGGTGCATCCATGGCTATTAGGGGTGAGCACGGGTCGGTTTGGTTCGGATTTATGGTAAAGTTAGAACTGAACCGATCAAAATATAATTGGTTCGGTTTGGTTCGGATTTGTATTTTTTTGTACATATACCCGAACCAAACCAAACCGATTAAGAACGGATTGGTTCGGTTCGGGTAATTGGGTACCCGATGATTTTGAAATTCATAAAAAAAAACAAATTTTTATCTTAAAAATTCAACAAGTACAATAAATATGTAACATCAATAGAAATAATCCAAACATGTTAAACACCAAATACATTAAAAACTAAACTCATTAAAATCCAAACATATTAATAATGAATAATCATTGTCTAATAGAAAAGCCATATATATTTTTTTATTTAATTAATATATGATCGGATTCGCGGGTTGGTTCGGGTTCCGCACCTCCAAAACCGATACCCGAACCAATCACTAACAAAAGCCATCGATTTGGTTCGGGTTGGACCCGATTACCCATTGATTTCAGAACCAATTTAATTGGTTCGGTTCGAATTCAAACGGATAATCGGGTACCCGCTACCCGTGCTCACCCTACTAACAAGGAAAGAGCACAAGTTAGAAGGTATTTACCAGGTCATTCATTTTAAATTGAGTTCTGTTCTTGGTGCCTGGCATCCAAGTGATTCCAATTAAATTGATTTCATTTTTTTTGGGTAATTAAATGGGCTTCTGTTATTCTAATTCATATCATGGTGGACATGATGGAGAAGTTCTTCTTCACAAAGTGGCTTCAGGTTCTGGTTGTGTTCAAATTCTAACTTTGAAGAAGTTATGAAGTGGTATAATGAATGGTAGTGGAGGGTATTTTTGTCCAAAAAGTGTTAAAAGAACGATTTTAATATGAAAAAAAAACGTTAAAGATGATTCTAAACCCAAAATTACGTTGGGGACGATTTCGATTCTGATCCTCAACATTAGGGACCAAAATAATACTTATCCCATTTTTTTATTTAGGGGTGAAATAGTAATAAAAATAAAAAATTTGATAAAAATGACGATTTTAAAATAAACTGAAATTTTTGAGACCATTTTATAGCAAAAAAAAGGTCGAAAACAAAAAAAAAACTTTTAACCCTTATTTTAAAAATCAAAATCATATTTAACGCTAATTTTAATCACATACGAAATACTATTATCTAATATCTAATATGATAACTAAAATTCTCTAACGACATAAATTTTCGTTGACTTTGGTTACCTTTTATTTTTTTTGTGGTGGCTCACATTTACCCTCTCTCCTACTACGCTTTTCTCATGTCATTTTCAACAAATGTCCTTGTTTAGAAACACACCAACACAATGCATTGAATCTAACTTTCCAAGTAATTTGCGTAGAAGCTGCTGCTGCCTTCTTAATTTCATCACCAAATTCTCTTAATCCGGTACAAATCCATCCCACTCTTACATAATACAAATCTTATCTTATAGGTTTATCTAATCTAATCTTAAAAAGCCCTATTAAAATTAGGATTTAACTAACTTATGCCTTAAAAATATATTTTAAATATATAATAATAAAAAAAATTTTAAATTTTTTTATGTATTTAATTTATTAAAAATAT
>NC_029790.2:130456056-130493281 GCF_000816755.2 Arachis ipaensis | reverse complement strand
TTTAGAAATGATAAGAGTATAGTTTTCGATAAAGTTACAATTTGAAAAAAATATATATTAAAATTATTAAAATAGTATTGAAAAATTTATGTCAATGACAAAAATAAATTCAAAAGATAATATCAATATATAACTATATAAGTTTAAGGTTTAAGCATTAGTATCTTGGGCAAACGAAAAAAGAGCTCTCAATAAATTTTGCTCTTTTTTCATGCACCTTTGAAATAGTTATTGAAATTTTTCTACAAAAATTCCAATTAAATATATAAATTATTTATCAAATATAAAAATCAGTTATGGTAAAACTACCAAATTTAAAAGGTAAAAATATATCATTTCTAAGTATGGTTGCAAATTTTGATATTGAAAATCGATTTTGTTTAGAGTATTATTTTCTTACCTGATACTAGTTGTTAAATAAAATTAATTTTTGAGATTATAATGTCATTATTGTTTTTAGAGAATATTATTTTATCTAAAACTGAAATTTTTAAAAACTAAAATAGCAGTTTCATGAATGATTAGTAGTAGTTAAGAAAGAAAAGAAACCTTCACTTTATTGGATACCCTTCTTAATTAACCACTCCAGATTTGCCACAAAACCTCATCTTATCAATCGAGTTATTGAATAAAATCATAAATACTTCTCTAATCAAACACCAAATTGACATTTCTTGTCTGAAATCAAGCTCTGTCATGTATTAATCATATTTGGCATATCAATAACATTATTGATTTTATTAATAGAATACTAGATTTTATGCTTAGAGAATCCGATATCACTTATTCAATTTGATAATTATATTAGTTTCTTGATAAAAAATCTTGCGAGAAAAACCAAAACAGCACCTAACAATTATTTCGAAAGACAACGAGGCCAAAAAAAAAATTCAATCATGTCTCTAATAATTACCTCGAAAGGATAACGAGACTCCTGTGCCAAAAAAAGTTAATGTTGTTTCTTTTTTGCACAGGGATTAATCAGTCCCAAAAAAAAGTTTAGGGATCAGATTTGGTGTTTTTTTTTTTCTTAGGAACCTCATTATCCTTTCGAGGTAATTGTTAGGGGTCGGGTGGAGTATTCACTCAAATCTTGAATTTAAATTCTAAAAATAAAAAGATAATTTTACTAAAAGACTTCTGTTTTTTCATAAATCTACAACTATAAAAAATATTGACAATTAGGTCGTTAAAGATTTTAATCTCAGACTAATTAATTTTTGAAAAAAATATCAATTTAGTCCTCCATAATAAAAAATAGTAGACAAATTATATCCTTCCATCAATTTATCATGTAAAATTTAATAGTGCTACTTATAATTCCGTTAATTACTATGATATGTCTATTTATAAATTCGATATCAAATTACTTATTCAATTTGATAATTATTTTAGCTTCTTGATAAGAAATCTCGAATTTAAATTCTAAAAAAATATTAGAAGGCTTCTATTTTTTCATGAACCTACAATGATAAAATAAGATTAATCGAATTTTTAATAATAAAATTCAAATAATAATAGTTCAATCATATTTAAAAAAAATGTCAAATTAGTTTATTAGTGGAGGAAAATGGGACATGTCTTTCGCAGAATCAATTATTAATGATTTATTTTGTGGGGCCAAAAAATAAAAGAGGGTTCATATATGCTTAAGTAATATGGAGCTTGTGCATGAACCTTGAAGCATGACAATGCATGTGAAGTTCCATGTGCCATACATTTTTTTTTCCTTCTTCTGTCAATAATTGTTGTTCCACCAACCTAAGATTATGTAAGTAACAGATTCCAAAAGCTTCTTAAAGTTCCGTGTTTTGCACATTAAATGCAACCTGGACGATTTGTAAACCAGACCACAGATTCATTTCCCCACCACAAAAACAACAAAATGTGAATGGCTAGATTTCATAATATCTGCTATTTTAATCATTAAAATCAAGAGTTTTGTTAACGGATACTTATTCAGACTATTACAAGTTAAAGGATTTTTAAAAATATGTTGATATATAACTAATTTTAATAATTGATTTTAGTATATATCTAACATAATTGATAATATAAATATTATTTTTCAAAATTTTGTATTCATCTAATTCGTTAAAAAATATTTATTTATTTTTTATTTTATTCTCTTAACCAATACTCTTAGGGTTATATTTTAGCCAAGTCCTTAAATTAATAGTTTAATACTACTAAAATTCTTAAATGAAGGATTGTTTATGAATTTGTTCGTCAAAATGATTTTATCTACTTGTAGTTATCTTATTATAATAAAAGTTTGAATAAATAGTTAAATTTATTCTTAAAAGATTATTCGTTCTTTAAATTAGTCTCTAAAATATTTTTTTAATCAAATTTGTCCTTAAAAAATTTTAAATTAATTATGTTAGATTTTTTATTCTTTTTTTTGTTGACGGTGCCAAAATTTGTGGCACATTAAGTAATATTACAACACACGCATAGGAATCTTAATTGGCTATTATCATAATAAATTTATGAAATTAAATCAAATCAAAATCTAACTGAAGGGATGACAATGGGGTAGGATAGGGGCGTAAAATGCCTCCATGCTCCCCGTCCCTGCCCCTAAATTTACTCTCCATCTCCGCCTCTGGTCTTTACCATGGGAAATATTGCTCTCATCCCCATTTTTCGTGGGATTTCATTTCTTATGGGGCTCCATTTTTTTATTTCTGTGATAATTCTGACTAATTATTAATTTTTATAAGAGTAGAGCTGCAAGTATCCATTTTATATAAAAATATTAATTTGTAGACGACGACTTCATTCGAACTGACGCAGTAAGAAGATGCGACAGCGAGGTAGCGCACAGAGCAGGAAACGAGATGGGGACGCAACAATGGAGAGGAGAATGGACACGACGACGGAATGGCAGAGAGGAGAACGGATGCACTATTAAAGAGGAGAAAGAACACCGCAAACAGAGAAAACGGCACGGTGAGGGTTGACAGCACGATGAGGGATGATAATACGGTGAGAAGGGAGAGTGGCAAGGGAATAGCTGTAGATAGGTTGGATGGAATATGGACAATACTAGGGATATCAAAATGGAAGAAGGATTATGCAAATGAGAATTGAAAATTTAAGGTTTCTCTCTCTACATATATGGCATGTGAAATGACTAAAAAAATATGAGAAATAAATTATTAAAGACAATTAAATAAATTTATGAATTTCGAAAATTAACAGAAACGGAGATCCCGTCCGGTCCCTGCGCTTGCCTCATGGGAATTTCGTACCCGGTCCCCATCTCTACGGAAAAAATTTTTCACAGTCAGATCCCCGCGCCTTAGAGAGTAGGAGAGAACTTAGGGCATTGAAATCTCTCGATTTGGGGTTGAATTGATTTAAATTCATAAAATTATCATGTTAGCCGCCAATTAGTACTACTAGATATGTGTTGTGGTGTCACTAAACGTGTTAATCAACAAATTTTAACGCCGTTAGCAATGGAAAGACTAAAATAACTAACTTAAAATTTTAAAGGACGAATTTGATTAAAAAAAATTCTGAAGACTAATTTAAAGAATGAGTGATCTTTCGAAGACTAGTTTGACCATTTATTCTAAAATTTTAGTTTATTTTAGTAAAAATAAAAAGTAACTTGAGAATTTTAATTAAAAAATAACGAATATTTCAAACATAATATTTAGTAGCAATGTTAGGTTGTTAATTAATTCGAAAAACTCTATAACTAAATGAATTATCTAATCAAGTCTAACCAAGTTGTAACCTTTTTTCACATCACGCAGTATTTACTGTACGCGTGATTTTCTTCATCTTCTTCGAAGGCGCTTCTTTCTCTTTTGTTATTGTTGTCATTGTCACTACCACCACCTCCTCCTCCTCCTTCTTTTCTAATTTGATTTATTCTTTTCCTTTTTTTCTCTTGTTCTTTCATCATCATCATCATCTTCTTCTTCTTCGTTAAATATCACACAATTGGTTTAACGACGAAAAAAATACATCATGCTTAAAAAATTTCAATGTCAAAATAAAAAATTTTTATATCCTAAATACAAAATTTAAATGCTATTTATCTGATAAAATTTTGCACAATTCAAAACGCAAAAAAAAAATAAATAAATAAATACAGAATACAAACATATTTTTACTAATGAAACTAATTTTTGTTAGACTTAAACCAATTTAATTAAATTTAATTGTCAAAAAGACATAAACTTAAAAAGACATAGACTTGTGAGGAGACTATAACCAATTATGGCATGATGATTCAAATAGCTATGCAAATTGAAAGTGATATTCCCATCACAACTAAAAATGAGAAACTCTCGTCTACATGATTTCAAACAATAAACTTTTTGACTTCATGAAATACATTAAAATAATCAGATACGTTAATGATGAATAAAGATAATTTGTGATCACTCTTAATAAACATTTGTATCAAAACTCTAATTAATGTTGTAATAGTGGAAACGACATGGTAAACGGAAAGAATAATGTCTCTACAAAGGATTGAAGCATAATTTATCAGCATACTGTGAGAAAAATTGATGATTTATAACATACTAGTGAAAACCATAATCAAAGTATATACACGCATACCTTAACACATTTGCATTTGGAACCAAACTACAAATTTTATTCATAACTTTCCATAGCATTACAGCACAAAGGGCACATATGAACATTACATTGTATAGAAGTTGCAGTTACAAGTCCATAAAAAAAATGAAGCCTTGAGAAAACTAGGACCTTGGAATATAAAAAACAACCAACTTCCCAAAGGAGAGAGAAGAAGTTGTCATGGCAGAACTGTATAACCTGCTGCCATGGCCAAAGCCACTATAAGGACAAGGCATCATTAACTCTGAACTCAACAACTGCAAGCAACCTAAAAACAACACAAAGTGGAACCTATTGTGCCCTTTGAGTAAAAGGGAGACCCAAACATTGTGGCATATTTGGTAAAACAACATTGAAAAGACTCTGGTAAAAGTAGCTGAAAAACCATAGACATGGTGAAGAAAGATTCCTAAATCCAGAACCAGGTAACTATGTTCTCAGAGATAATGCAGCCATTAAGGTGGCAATCCCATGAATGGGACGCCAAAAAACCTTAGAACAGGTTACCATTTCAAAGGAAACCTGCAAAAAATTGTGGTGAAATGGCTGCAAGCCCCGAAAAAAAGTGAACCCGAGTCGCTGGATGATGATCAAGACCCAAAAGTTAATGGACCCAAAAACTACTGTGCAATACTAATCATAACTGTCCAACTAGCGTTGAGGTTGTTCCGATCCTGGGCTAACTTGCGGGAGGGAGATTAGTTGTTCTTGCTCATGAGAGGATGTCACACCTCCAGAGTTGTTCAACAAGCATGTCGACTGTGCTGCTGCTTATTGAGTTGCAGTGCTGGATGTTTAGTCCCAGAAGGGTGCTGCCTAATTTTTTCAAAGATGGCAAGCTCCTATCTGAAACCAAACTGCAACCTGACAAAGAAAGAATCTGCAGATTGAACTGCTTCGCTTCCGCCAGGGCTGCAATCCCAGTATCAGTGATCGCGCACTTGGAAACATCAAGGTCACATAGCAATGGGCAATTTTCAGCAATTGCCACCATGCTAGCATCACTGACATTCTTACAACCATCAAGGTTTAGAACCTCAAGAGTCCAACCATGCAGATTGACCAAGGATGAAACAGCTTTGTCAGTCAGATTTACGCAATCACTGAGATTAACTTTGACCAGACCACCTTCGTTGCTCTCAAGCAATGAGAGAAGCCCGGCATCTCTCACACCATCAAGTCCACTCAGTTCAACATGTTGAAGCTGAGGACACTGCTTTCCCAGGACAGAGAGGGTAGCATTACCAAAACCAGGGCAGTTAAGGATTGATAAGGACCGAAGAGATTCACAAGGGGATGATGGGGGCAATACCATATTCAGATCCTTGAACCCAAAGCAGCTAGTCAAAGAAATTGCCTTCAATATGGCACCACAGTTAAAAAGAACACCAAGAAAACCCAATTGGGAAATTCTGTGGCACTCTTCCAATTGTAGGCTCTCTAGAGATGAAGTGGCCTTCACAAATGATACCAACCCATTGTCTGACAAAAGTGTAGACTTGCGAAGGTGGATGGCTTTCAGATTTGGGCAACCCTTCCCCACGGCTTCAAGACCAACATCTGTTAGTCCTAGGCAGGGCCCAACTGTAAGTGACTTCAGCTTCTGCAATCCATTACCATTGCCCATAACCCAGAAACCCCTCTCGCTGACATTTGGGAGGGAATTGAGGACAAGATCCGTAACTGCCTTTCCATAATGTCCAATAACAGCAAGCGATAGATCGGAAATAGTCAGTGCTTGTAGTTTCACCTTCGACAGAAGCAAAGTTGTCGAAGAAAACAAGCAAGCAATTCCCTGATCACCAACACTACTGCAGTCCTTGATGGCTATGGACTTCAGATTGGAGCAGCTTTTCCCAATAGCACTTAGACATTCATTACCAATGTTAGGACAAGATTCCAATGATAACTCTGTCAGATTTGGGCATTTCTTCACAACTGCAATCAAACCCTTGTCCGTTATTGCTGGGCACTTGCAAAGGTCAAGCTTCTCCAGCTGTTGACATCCATTTGCAATCTCAATTAAGCCTTCATCATCAATTGTAGCAACATTCCAGAGAGAAAGAGACTTCAAAGAAGGGCATCCATGACCAACTGCTTTGAGACCAAGATTAGTCACCACACGGTCTGAATTGCTTCCACGGATCGAAAGCTTCCCCAATCCTCCTCGAGATGCAGTTCCAACTGCAATTGCTGCAAGTCTAATATCTGTTGCCTTCTTTCCTTCCAAGCTCCGGGAGAGGTATCCCTCGCCACCAAATTCCTCATCACCCCCCTCTTTTACACTAAGGCTGCTCTCTGGTGCAGCACTTTTGTTGCAGCAAATTTCGCTCTTGCAAATGTTGCTTAGACACATAAGCCAGCGCTTGGAAACGCAAGCACAGGCGCTCCTATCTTGTCCTGCAGGCAACCGCCTAAGGATCTCAAAGAGGCACTCATCTGGTAATGATTCAATAGATGTCTTCTGTTTCTGTTCAAGCCATTCTCCATTGAAAACAAACGGAGCACTGATCCGCGATCTCTTCCGAGGTGGAAAGTAAACATCAACTTGTGGACCAAGAGGAAGGAATAAACTTGCTTCCTTGGGGTTGCCACAGGCATATATTGACCCACCAGGGCAAAAATTATCAACTCCTGAAAACCAAACCAGGAACAAAATCAGAAACACAGAGATCATTCATATATACGTAGCAAAACATGAAGATTTAACCACTGAAAGGAACAACAAGAACTACATATCCATTTGAAGAAATATTTGACCTTACAACAAAAGAACCATATTTGCTTGAAAACTCAACCTTAGAAATCAACAACAGGTTCAGATCCACTTTCAAGTTTCAACGAGATTAATAACACATAGATACACAGATAAAATACTCATGGCTCAGCCATCTTGGAAAAACAATACATGACATAAATCAAGGACAAAACACCCTATCTATATCTCCATTAGCTGTTCATATCTTTATCAGAACCACTAGATACCTATCCATTCTATCAAACACGGAGAAAAAAGTACCTACGTATAAAAACTATATCATCTTCCTCAGCGTATACATGCAATTTGATTACACAGCTTCAAAATCGGAAACTTTTGTAACTTAACAGTTAACAACATGATGAACCATCACAAAACACAAATTAAGATATTCAAAGCAAACACATGATAAAGTTTCATCTTTTACTTATAAAAACAACAAATTATCAAACACTGAAGTTTCTCAATTCTAACCACAAAATACAAGAAACAAAGCCATGAATCGATTAACTCACCGGAAAAGCCGAAGACTTTAGACATTGGCACAGCTCAAAAAACCGTGAGAGGTCAGATCCGCACCGTTCTCCACAAAAGAACCCTCCAAAGAGAGCAAAAAAGACGAAGAAGAACACGAAGAAGAACAAGGCGGTGACTTCAGTTTTGGCTGTGTTTGATTCTTGAGAGCAATAAAGCATGAGATGAATTTAGGGTAGAGAAGATTGATTTTTGATTGTAGAATGTTGAAACCCTAAAACATAGGGAAAAAAGAGAGAGAAGGAAGAAGAGATGGAAATTGTGTGAATGGAGGAAAAAATAACGGTTGGTTTGAGAAAGGGAAGGTTTTTATTTACAACAAGTTGAGAGAGAGAGAGAGAGAGAGAGATTCATAGAATTAGAAAAGACCAATGCATTGAATTGGGGGGTTTGTGTTTTGTTGGCACATGCAATGTATGTGTGCATAGAAAGTGGGGTTTTCTTATTGTTATTACTAATTATTCATTATTCTTCTTCCTACCATGAATACCACAAACCAGAAACCACAATGATTTTTTTTTTCAAATAAATAATAATATTTTTTAATATATTATTATCAATGTTTCTTGTAAGAAAATGATATGTTTAGTGGTTTGGGCACAGGTCATGTTAAAAAGATAAGCATGTTTGGACTTTGAACGTTTCTGTGGAAGATGAGAGAATGGAGTGGATTAGGATAGAAGAATATAGAGAATACATATCATCATCTCAGTTTATGAATAATGAGTAATTATGATTTGAATTTTTTTATATTTTACTTCCAATTCCAATTTTTTAAATAAATTATTTAATTTTTTGAATAAACTTACATTATTATTATTATTATTATTATTATAGTACAATCCTCATAATAGCATAACATAACAATTTTCTTGTGTGTAAGAAAAGAGGAGACTAGTGATAAATGGGGAAACACAAGAGGTTGGGACTTGTTGGGGTAATTGAAGAAAAAAGGACACTGTACTTCACTGTATTTTTGACCAAGGATATTTATTCAGCTACAATGTTTACCCCTTTTTACTAATTCTTTTAGAATATTTAAGCTTTGTGTATGGTCTTTTAACGGTAAGCATGCATTTTAGTATTTTTAATTTTAGACCAAATTTTTAAAAAATATTTAATTTTAATAAACATCCAACAAAAAACATATTACAGAAGGTATTCATCTTTTATTAATTTGTTATGTAAAAACATTGACTGTTATTTATTTATTTATTTTTTGTTAGTGGGACAAAATTGACTCACTAGTTGCAACTTTTAAAATGGGAGTATAATTATGGTGATAATGATGGAAATTGCGTTATTCAAATGATTTGAAAAGCATGGAAGATGTTCATGAACCTGCAATGAATCAACACCTTAATTTCACTTTCAATATGATCCACAATATTATTTTATATACCCAACTTGGGAAGCAGCTAACTACTTTTATGCGTTATCACAAGACAAAGCGACAAGCCCAACCACCAGAATGATATATAAGGAAAAAAAATTAGGATACGATATTTTTTTTAATAAAATTACGCCAATATCTTATTTTTATAATAGAAATTAGATTTTTAAATTTTAATTTAAAATTTGATAATTAGAATATAAAATATTGACTAAATATATAATATAATGAAGCTTCCGGCACAATTTTTTAAAAGTCGGTGTATATATTTGGCATTATTATAACATTTTGCTAAAATAGGGTTAATGAAATTTGGAGGATGAAGGCGATACTATACATGTCTGTGAATAGCTTTTTCTTCTTTAAGCTTCTAAAATAATAACGAATAAGTTTTTAAAACAATTTATTATCAAGTATGAACATGAATAGATCCTTTAATTTTGAGCATTAGTCTTAGCTTATCAGTTATCATATTTGAATTAAATAAAAATTCAAAAACAATATTTATTTGGACAGAAAGGATCGCATCATCAAGAAATAGTTTAGGAGATAAGGTATTAAATAAATCTATATAGTTACTTGTCAATGAGTTATACCTCAAATAATATAATTTTTTTATACTCAATTAAAAGGTTGTGGGTTCGAAATAAAAATAAAAAAAAATCTATATAGTTACTTCTGTATTACACAACAACAGATGAATCGAAGTGAGAATATAATTTTAATTTTTATTAGAAATGTACATAGCTACGTACATGATTATATGTACGAGGAACATGGGGTATAGCCGTTTCGGTTTCCTTGTAGACAGAACAAGCAAAAATAATGTATACTATTAGGATTTTTTTCACGGTAATAAAATATATAAAAAAAAATTATTTCCAAAAAAAATATCTTCCCTTTAATTTTCGAGATCTATTCTTTTTTTTTTAGCGTTACATGCAAGTTCGTCATTCCCCTCCGGGAACTTGGTCATTTTAACAAGATTCATAGTACCTCTGGCCAAACTTCATACATTATGTAAAGTTCATTGTCCTCTTTGACGAACTTCAAATAAGTCATAAACATTTAATTATTTTCATATATTAAATAACCTTTTTTTTGTGTATATGATGCTTCTTGAGGTGTGTGATCAGGTTAATTAGACGTCGTATATATGCTGGCCCACTCATTTAGGGTATAGTTCCACATAGGATCGTTGTGGCTAAAGTTTTTACTGCAATAGTATGCCTATTTTTATGCTTTATTATCATCGAGTGGCATCAGATAGACTGCGTTGTGCGTCAGTTTGGTGGCCTTCAACACATTTTGATCGGACCACTGAATATTGATGAAATGCATGGACACAATGACAGATTTGGCAGAGACGAGTGATTCCTTGAGTTCTTGAGGGGATTGACATGAGCTGTAGGCAACTTGGGAAGACCGTGGACTTCAGATACATCATGCGATTGACCTGCACCCATCACAACTATATTTGAGATGGTACTTCAGTGGGCGCACATAGAGGTGGTTGATCAAAGCGACCAACACTTGGTGGTTGGTGGGGTTGTGCCAGATGATCTCCCAGTCCATCACCCGGATGTGAAAAAGTGATTCAGATGATCATATGGCCGAAAAATGGCAGGCTGTGTCAGTGCGATTTGTATATCACTGTAGTAATTCATTTCTTCCTTCTCCTCTTCGTCCGGAATTTTTATTGGTTCAATCTCAGCATCTTCACTGTCATGAGGGTTAACTTGATAGGGATCTACCGTCAGGTCTCTAATGGCAGAATTCTCATGACTTTCAACATCAACTTGTATCATATATTCATACCATCTTCACTTGGTGGCATATTTAGGTCAACTATCGTACTTCTAATATTTCTTCTAACTGCTCCACTTAAAGGGGTATCATCAGCAGTATCTGCAGTTGATTCTCCACCCAAGTCGACTGGAAAAATAAATAGTTTCAACAGATGGACATTTGTCTAACGGTTGTACCAAGTCTTAATAAGACATATGTCCTCATCATCACGTAACCGATACCTAATTCACAAAAATATAAAATCTTATCAAAACTGTGATTTAGAATAAATAATAATAATAATAATAATAATAATAATAATAATAATAATAATAATAATAATAACAACAATTTTAATCTATGATATACCTTTTGTAAAATAAAATATTATCTACTTCGGACGGATATCTGTAGTAAATTTTTTTCATTCTTTTCGTGTATTGTTGGCCAATAGCATATAATATCAAATTCTTCAACGCTAATAGACTTTCGATTTCGAGTGCAATATATGCAAATACTGATTCAGCAAAGCTAAACACGATAGATCATGTTTCATCATATAATGTTTCACTATTATAATGAATAGATAACAATAGAATTCCAGACATTGTATAAAGTATTAAAAGATCAAATCAAGGAAAATGATAAGCTACTAATAGTAATTTTCGTTTTCAACTAGGCTCGATAAGATTTTATTGACGAACTTATTTGAATTGCGCTAAGAGGTTCAGCAAACCTTGTTAAAATGACAAAGTTTGCTGAGGGGAGCGGCCAACTTGCGTGTAACGCAAAAAAAAAATGGATCTCGGGAATTAAAAGTATATATATATATATATAATAACAAAAAAAATCTTATACTATTACAATATTACTAGAAATAAAGATATGTCGGTTTTTTTTAATAATTTGAGTGTATTTTCTTATTCTTTCCTAGTTTTCTTTTTCTGAAACTTATGATATCAGCTATAGCATCCAATTTTGTGGAAGATGTGTACTGATATAGACACGAAATATGACATACAAACGCAATATAAAATATATAGACATAAATTTTAGAATAATGATTTGAAATTAGTCTCAAAAAATTTTAAAAAATGACATTTTAATCCAAAAAAAATTAATACACAGATTAATTTTTAACATTTTTTTCGTCAGACATAATAGTCTTCCGTCCATTTTTCAACGTGACTCACTAATAAAAAATGTTGAGTTGGCATGCAAATTTGCACGCGTGGCAATGAAGTGTCCACGTGTGCGAGAAGGACAAAACAGTCCCCTTCATTAACTTGCTTCCCAATTCACTTGACTCACAAACCATCTTTATCCTCCTTCACCACCAAAGTAACCTTCATTTCTCACACCATAATCACTATGTTCATCTTTCGCTCTGCATAAAGAGGCTACGCAATCATCAGCACTCCTTCACAAACAGCCTCCAAGACTGAGTTTCAATCGTAGTGAGTCGCAAAACTCTCATCGAGTCATGACTCAGTATCACTGCCTGTAGAGCCCATTCCTTAACCACTATTCCCTTTTCTTTCATTCTCTTCAAGAACCCTTCCGAAAACAACTCATTCGACTCGGTTTCGAGTTATCTGACTCAGCCTTAGCTCTCACCACCCACAAGAATCTCTGCTTGCTCTTCTCCAACCCCATAGTTATCTTCTTTAACTATTTCTTCGAAAATCTTCCTAAACTTCCAAAACTCAGCAGCACCACGCTTTGACTCGACTGCGAGTCCAGCCAACTTAGACACCCTTTCTCATCATTCCCACCCTGGTGTGGTGTCAGTGAAGTTTATGAAGTCCAAAACAATGGCTTTGATGTTTGAGATTTTGGAAATGGAATGGAGGATTTGGTAAAGGTTATGGTTGCCGTAGCAAAAAAGTTCGATGTAGAGGATGTGTAGGTGGAGATTGGCGAGGACTGCGACTATAGGGAGGTGAATGAAGGTGATGGAGGGTGCGGCGGCAGTGGAGAGGGCAGAGAAGCATTATTTTTTGAGGGGGTGGATGTGAAGGGAGTGGAGATGAGGAAGGTGATAGAGAGTAAGTGCTTGTTTGGACGCTATTATTTTGATAAAAAAAGATCTTTTTATTTTGAGTAAATTACCAATTATGCCCCCGAATTTGTAAAAACGCTGACAAAAATAATCCTAATATTTGATAACGACAATCATACCCTCGAAAAATTTAAAAACGCTACAAATCTACCCAACCGTGAGGAGAACCCTTCTCCGTTTAACAGAGCTTGGTGATGTGGCAAACGAAAATCCAACGTGGCTTCCGTATTAGGATCTCAATCCCTTTTCTCCCTTATATAGAATTGAGAGAGAATGTTTTCCCCAATTTGAGCATAAAGCAAAACCCTAACCATTACCATGCATGGTGGATGCTCAGTCATGTCCAGTTGTAATCGAAGAACATAGTCTATAGAAAATAGTAGATCTGAAGAGCTCGAAGAACATGTGAGCAAGTCATATGATGGTACATGCTTCTGCCATCTTCAGGTAGTGGCGTTGAAGTCGAAGACGAGGAGAAACCCAGGAAGATGGTTCTTCAGGTGTCCTCTGTGGAAGGTATGTATTAATTTTCTGCTTCATTTGTTCCCCTCATTGACAATTGAGCTTGATGAATGATTTTTGTGTTGGGCAGACAAAGAACACTGGGTGCCGTTATTTGCAGGCATCTAGACAGATGTAAAGACTTCTAAACTTAGGCAACCCTTCTTGTTGTGGGGTTGTGCTCATACGGCAAGTGGATCCTGGGTTGGCCTTACAGAGCTCATTCAAGTAAGTCCTTAACTTCAAATATTGGGATCCTAATACGGAGGCCACGTTGGATTTCCATTTGCCACATCACCAAGCTCCGTTAAACGGAGAAGGGTTCTCCTTACGGTTGGGCAGATTTGTAGCGTTTTTAAATTTTTCGAGGGTATGATTGTCGTTATCAAATATTAGGGTTATTTTTGTCAGCGTTTTACAAATTCGGGGGCATAATTGGTAATTTACTCTTTTATTTTTATTTTTTAGCGTGTTTGGCAAATTTCTAGTAATAAAAGTAAAAGTACCAGGAAAAAAAAACATCTTTTTTGAGAAACTGTAATTACATCTTTTTTAAAAGATCTTTTTTTTAAAAAAAAAAAAGATGTTTTTCATGTAATAAATAAACAAAAAAAGTACTTTTATATTTTTTATATCCAAACATAATTGATAGATAAAAAAGATCTTTTTGCATGAGATACCCAAACATAAAATTACTTTTACTTTTCTATAATATCTTTTAAAAAAAATAACTCAAAAAAATATATTTTCTTAAAAACTCACCCAAACAAACTCTAAAAGATGGTGAATGGCAACGAAATTTGCAAGTTCAAGCATGGAAAGGAAGTGGCCTCTATATGAGAGTTGGGCATAGAATAATGGCGTCCTTCTTCATGTTGAAGATGCAATAATTAAGAAGGTGAGTGTTAAACGCAACATTTCATACCAGAATTTAACGACATTATTTATTAGAAGGTGGAAATTGTTTTATCCTTTTCGTATACGTGAACATTTAACTGCCACGTATGTGAGTTTGCGTGTCAACTCAGCATTCTCTGTTAGTGAGTTACATCGGAAAATGGACAAAAATCTATTATATCTGATAAAAAAAACATTGAAAATTGATCTTTGTATTTTTTTTTGCCAAAAATGTCTATTTTTAAAATTTTTGGAGACTAATTTAGATAATTACTCTAAATTTTAAATTATTATAACATATACATACTATATATATAATATAATATATATTTTAGATAAATTATAATAATATTTGATATTTTATTAATATTAAAATATAAATTAATTTTTATTTTTTTATATTTTTTAATTATATAAATATTTTAAAATGATATATATTATTTTTAAATTCAAAAAATATCTAACTGACACGTAATAATATTTAGACATATCAACACATATCTAAAAAATATTAATGTTAAACAAGAAAATGTCTTAGGTGGAGAAAGTATTTTTAAGTAAAAAAATTCTTGATGGAGGGTCTAAATTGCTGCAGGACACAAGTTATTAATATTGTTAAATTTGATCAAATATTAAATACAATTATGAACCGATATATGAGAATATGAGATGGTCTGCCTAAATCCACAATTTTATGACTTGATTTTATTTTTGGGTTAAAAAAAATTATTGATAGGTAGTTAGATTTTTTTGTTGGATGGCCTGTACCGACACAGTCCACCCAAACAATATTGTAATACATATCCATACCCTCAAAATTAGATAAATGAAAAAGTAAGAGTTAATTATTTTTAAATTAAGATAATTTGATTTATATACGATAGAAATTATAAATTTAGCAGTGATTAATTACGTACTTTATATTTTATAATTCTTCTCATTTTAAAAGATTTTTCTAAATAAAAATACTATATATATAAAAATAAACCACTAAATTAATTATTATATATTTATATATAGTAAAAATTTATGTACAGTTAATTTCATGTGAAATTGATAATTGAAATTTGTTAGATGATAATTTAGCCAAATTATTTAACGACTTTCAATTATCAATTTTACATGATAATTTATGTAGTTTATTCAAAAAATTAGTATCTATTTATCTATTTATCTATTAGTAATTAAAAAAGAGCTAAAAGTAGTCTATAAATTTATTATTAACCTTCTACGTTTTAACTATTATGCCACTTAGGTTTAAGTGATTAATTCACACAACTTGAGCATAATCTTCTATCTTTGCATTATGCCATAAGATTCTCATTGTATTTTTATCTTCTCATACTATCTTTGTGTTATTGCTTTCAATGTTAATATTAATTCTTTTCAATAGATATTGATATGGTCGTCATAAACGAGCTATAACTCGGCATGATCCGTTATAGCTCCTCCATTCATGAGCCATAACTCAGTCAGATAAATGCTCCCATCATAATCGACGATAAAACGGTACACAATTAAGATACGTTACCCACCTTTTCACAACCGACCATAATGCTAAAAACGTAACGGCAGAACAATTTACCATATAAAGCAAGATAAAGTATTTTCTTTGAGGTAAGTAAGAAATAGTACAATATACTGATTTAAGCTTCGGAGTGCCTTTGCAAGTATACTCCCCCCTCATTTGTTCGCACTGTTCACGTCACATTGAGAAGAAAGCTCGGACTCAAGGATTGGACGCTCAGCCACGGAGGTGATAGCTCGGCAAACATTCATCATCAAAGGCCGATCTATTTTGCAAGCAAGAACATGTATAATTTTAATTAAAATTTAATTCCTTCTCTTCTCCTTTCATACTCATCACTCATTCTTATATTTACTGTATAAATAAATATTCACTTCACACATTTTTTTTATCTCCTCTTATATAATCCCATACCTCATTTTTTTCTCTCCATTTTTATTAATTTTTTGTACAACTAAAATTTAGTTGATGACCATAGTTTTTATCTTTATTTTTTTAATTTGCTAAACATATGTATTAGGTGATTATGTGATTGTATTTATTATTTTTTTATTTTTTTTGTATAATTATATTCATGAGTTATATAATGTCTTTGTTGTCTATATATCACTTCTTTTTTCTTTCAACAATTTATATTTTTTTAGTATCATTTGGTTGTAACAATACTATTAAAAATATATTTTGTCATGATTCATAAAAATTAAAATTAAAAAATTGAATATCATTCTTAATTATCAAAACACTAATAATATTTACTGTGTAAAGCAACATTCACTTTACACATTTTTTTTATCACTTCTAACATAATTTCATACCTCTTTCTCTATTTCTTACTCCATTCTTGCTAATTATTTGTAAAACTAGAATTTAGTTGATGATCATAATTTTTTTTTTTAATTTGCTAAACGTATGTATTACGTAATTATATGATTGTATTCATAAGTTATATAATATTTTTTTGTCTATACATCACTTCTTTTTTTCAGCAATTTACATGTTTTTAATATTATTTAATTAAAATAATATTATTTAAAATACATGTTATTATTCATGAAAAATAAAAATGATTAGCTGATTTCTATAAATACTTTAAGTTTAAGCCAATTAATATTTATGTACAATTTTTATAAATACTTTAAGTTTAAGTTTAAGTCAATTTTTATTACGATGATATTGACGTGAGTATAACTAAAGGCTATTAATTTGGCCCTTATCATCGTCACTCTATTCAGAATATTTCATAGGGGTGGCAAAACAGGTTGAATCCGTCGGGCCGACCCGCTAAATATGCTAAAAAAAGCGAGTTGGGCTAGGATTTGGAGCCCATCAAATTAAAAAAACTGCTAAACCCGCACCGCCAAATTGGCGGGGCGGGTATTATTTTGAATAATTTTATTGAAGTTAAAAATTAAAAAAAAAAAGATAACGAAAAAAATTATATTATAATTTGACTATTTTTTATTTGTATTTGATTTTTTAATTATTATTTTTTAGTTAATTTTAATGAATTTATTTTTCAAAAAAAAAAAAGTCAAACGGACTAGCCTGTTGACCCGCCAATCTATCATAAAGCAGAACGGACTAGCATTTTAAATTCATCTTAATTGGCAGAACAGGCCGGCCCTCCCTGTTTATAGGGCTGGCCTAGGCGGGGCGAGTTGGCCAGCTTTGCCACCCATAACTTTTATTTCACTTGCTTAGATTACGAGTTCGTATGGGACAAACAATAAGTAGATCATGTTTACCAAATAATTGAGTTATAAATCTAGTTAACCACTAACATTGCCAAAGGGTACCAAGTAGATAGGACAAACACATTGATTAATCACATGGTCAAATAACTGCTGCACCAAAATTTTTGCCCATTTATACTACTGAGCAGCTATAGCATAGAATAATGAATAAGCTCCAAAATAAAATAAAAGGTTCATAAATATACCAATGATGATTTATTTTATAAGAATCGATGTCCTATCAAAAGTTCAACCAAGTTTAATAACTAAAGCTTAAGCTAGTTTTCCACATAACAATGATACAGAAATAATAGCGCTCTTTCTGTACTATATAATCTCTGGTGTCGCTTATCTCTCCCTTCTCATTTCAAATAACAAGAATTCTGATCTGCAAAGCAAGACCTGTGCTGTACATGCTACAATAAGTCAAAAGCTGTGACAAAACTTGTTCCGGCCTCCATTCCAGGACACCTGCAATATAGTGGTTTTATACAATTTTAGTCATTTACACAAAAGAAGATTCATCATTCACAAGAGCACTAATATGCAACATTCTCAGTATAAATACAATACATTCAAATCAAGCGTATTCCTTTGACTTTCACTTCCTTGAAATCTATATCCCAATGTAAACTGGAGACCAAATGAAACAGGCATAAACATGGCAGAAGGGAACTAAAAAGAAGTGAAGTGTCATAGTAATGAACACAATTCATAGTCAATAACAGGAACAGGCATTATTAGACCCAAAAAAAAAGAGAGAGAGGGGGGGAACCATAGATTTGTTAGCAAGTGATAATCTATTCTATGCATAGAATTAGTGATCAGTGCATCAGCATTTAGCATATGACAAACTAGTACTAATGAGAATAGATTCCCATTGATTACTTGAAAAGAAGCTCAGTCACAAACCTATTGTCAATTCAATGTGGGTAAAACTTAAACGGTAATTCACTAATTCAACACCCCCTTATTTTGTGAAAAGCTCACATATACCCCCATATTTCTTCAGTTCTTCTAAGTTCTATATGCAGTCCAACATGTGAGCATGGTCGGCAACACCAAAACCAATGGTGGGGGAGGTATGATATGCAAATTGCAAAGTGAGTGACTATACCTATCAGCTATATCACATACCAATAATACTCCAACAAACGTATATATAAGACACACTATATGTTGATTTAGGGTTAGGGATTAAAAGTAAACACGATACAAAGACAAAGGTGATAAATTTCATCTCTAAGTTACATAACTTTAGCCAAAAGATTCTCTTTCTATCTCTAATATACTACTCAACAAATTATTACAAAGAAAAAAAAGAAAGAAAAGTTGATACATAAAGTAAAACACACAGATTAGTGCAAAAAACAGTGCAATTAAGCTAAGCGGCAACAGAAAGGAAAATCGATATGAGAAAACAGGGATAGTAACCTGAAAATTCAAGCAACGGTGAGGGATTGGGGATTTGAAGGTGTTAGACAACATATAATTTTTATAAGAAAATTATAAAAAGAAATAATTAGTTATTTGATAATGTTCCTATATATAATATTTATATATATTTTAAATTAAATTAAATCATTTGATAGTTGGTTATTTATTTAAAATTTGAAATTAACATCAAGCAAGAAGTGCAGGAACAGTTACAAGAAATTCAAATTTTCTGCAAGTGGTGTACAAATGGTAACTGTTAGCTGATATTAGGGTAGTCTATAAATAGAGCTTTAGAAAAACATTATAATCAGTTCAGTTCTTCTTGGAAAACGCTTAGAAACCCAAAAAACGCTCTCAACCCCTTGGCATCACAGAGTAAAATTGGGAATCTTAAGTAATTCCTCTGAACTCAAACAATTGTACTTTGCTTTTTTCCAGTTTTTATTAATAAAATTTCTCTACTTTTACGTCTTTTTCTCCTTTACGTTCATGTTTCTTCCTTCAACTTCTTTTTAATTTTCTGTTTGCTTTAATTTCTGCATTTTATTTTGCCTCCGACACCTTGCATGTTTTCTTTTCATCTTTAATTTTACTTTTGTTTTACTCAAATTTTTGTTCCATTGTTAACAACAAATAAATCAACAATTTTCGAGTTTTGTTTCACAATCTTAATTTAAGGAGCGAAAACGACTCCTTTTGTGGATGTCTCAAGGTCTCAATTGTAGTTTCGAAAGTAAAATTAAAGATGAAAAGAAAACATGCAAGGTGCCGGAGGCAAAGTAAAATGCAGAAATTAAAGCAAACAGGAAATTAAAAAGAAGATGAAGGAAGAAACATGAACGTAAAAGAGAAAAAGACGTAAAAGTAGAGGAATTTTATTAATAAAAACTGGAAAAAAACAAAGTACAAGTGTTTGAGTTCAGAGGAATTACTTAAGATTCCCAATTTTACTCTGTGATGCCAATGGACTGAGAGCGTTTTTTGGGTTTCTAAGCGTTTTTCAAGAAGAACTGAACTGATTACAATATTTTCTTAAAGCTCTATTTATAGACTAATCTAATGTCAGCTAACAGTTACCATTTGTATACCACTTACGAAAAATTTGAATTTCTTGTAACTGTTCCCGCACCTCTTGAGAATTTCAAAAGTTAAATAGATAACTGTTTTACTCAAATTTTAACGCTCCATGTTGATAACTGTTCCTGCATATAGCACGTCCTATAATTCAGGCTTAATTCAAATTTTGAATAAAAACTGCTTCTTTGCTAGTGAATTAGAAGCTTCCCCTAATATATTGAATCTGGCTTCATAAGTTAATAATAATATTATTTTATATTTATTTACTTAAAACAAATTATTTTTTCCTAAGTGATAATAATTTTTTGCCTAACAAGATGTCCCCCAAGATTTCTCACTTGAAGATATGCAATGATTGAAAGTGAGAAAACTTAGTTGTTTATTGACATTTTTCTTATTTTTGATATTGAGAGTCAATTGACATTTTAGACACATCCGCTTGACAGATTAAATACCTACTAGTAATAGACTTAACAGAATTTCTAAGTCTATAAAATTTTTACATTATTAATAGTTGAACTGTCAATGGGGTCTATTCTTTTGTATGAAATTTTTAAGTGTGTCAAATGATATCTGTTCTAATTTTGGCACATTAAATGTGTATCAATTGACCTTTGTTTTGACCTTTAATATTTCAATTAAGAGTTTTTTCACACACACTTTCATTGTTTTAATTGACACAATTTTCCTAACTTCAGAAGTAACAAAATCTTAACTTCGTGAAGTCGTTTCTTTCATATGTAAAACTCCAGGTGTCAATTAAATTTGATAAAATTCCTAATCCTATAAAATCTCCACACTAACATTCTAATAGTTTTGACTCCAAGCGCTAAGAGACTCAAGAGAATTTCTAAGTCAATTAAGCTTTTGTATTTATGAAGTACATAGCCAAATGTCAATGAGAGATTATTTTTGTCCAAGATTTTAAACTTGATGCATTTTTTTAAATAAAAACATTCATATCTATTTTACACATCTCAATATTTTCAGGATTAAATGCATTGGTATCCACTGTCAGTGGCTTGACTCCAGGATTATACATCCTGAATTCCACATGCATCTCATCATAGTAACATGTACTATTGTCAGTAAGAACTTCTTCCACTCCTCCATCTTCATTCCAGAAAATCAATTTTTGATGTAAAGTGGATGGAATAGCACCCATTCCATGAATCCAATCACGTCCCAAAAGCAAGTTAAAACCAACCTTTGAGTGGACAACCACAAATAGAGTTGGCCTATTGACAGAACCCAACCTCAATTGATAGCAGAACCACACCTCTAACAGAAGAAGTCCTTCCACAAAAGGAGTCGTTTCCGCTCCTTAAATTAAGATTGTGAAACAAAACTAAAAAATTGTTGATTTATTTGTTGTTAACAATGGAACAAAAATTTGAGTAAAACAAATTGGCACGCCCAGTGGGACTTTGTCAATAGATTGTAGTTTGTCAAAAGAAAAATCAAGATTTTTTGAATTTGCATGTGGTTGCGCAGTGGTAAGTTCGTGCGTCCAGAGCCAAGGAAATCAGCGTCAGTTGACATGTCAAATACTTCTGTAGTATCTTCTTCTACTTCTAGTAATGAGATTAGAGGAAATGAATCCGAAAATTCTCCTGTGGTTTCAAACGTAGAGCCTACCTTGATATCAGTGAGGCATGATGGCGTTGGCCATGCCCATACAGGGTTAAATGCAACTCACATAAATACCGTGGGGTGGCCGCCATATGGCTTGCCACCGGGGTATGTCCCCTCCATGGTGACACAAGGATTGCCTGTGCCTCTCTACTCAACTTTTCAAAATCCTATTTATCAAAATCCATATGGCATGTCAAATGTACCTGTTTCTGGGGCGTCAGGTTCACACGTATCACAACAAAATTTTTCACATTCTATTAATACAGGAAATAACAGTGCATCTAATTCTACTACATCCACTGTCACTAGGGTAGAAAATTCTAGACCTGTATTTTCTGACATGTCAAGAGCAATGCCTGTTAATCAACCTATTCAAACTGTGGGATCTTTAGCAAATATTAGGCAACAGATGGATGAAAGTCACCATGATCTAGTAAACATGTTAACTCATCAAATGGTGACAGTTTTAAATCTTTTTTAGAAAACACAAACACTAGAATTGAACAATTAAATAGGCAAGTTAATAGGATTGCTACTGTGGTAAATTTAGAAGAAAATGATAACCAGGGTTTAAGATTTGATAATGTCAATCAAAATGGTGGAGCAATTCCTAATTATGATGTCTATATGCCTAGACATGGTCAAAATGCTGATGATATGTTAGAAAGACTTAGGCAAAACAACTTAGGGGGCATTATAATCTAGCAAGAAATATTGAACAAGTTTTAAACCGTTTGGGATTTAATGTTGGTTGCTTAAATAGGCCATATTTTGTGTCTGCTTTTCCTGAATGTGTCCAACAAGCAGAGCTCCCAAGGGGTTGGAAAATTTCAAAATCCCTTACAAAATTTTCTGGAGAAGAAAATGAGTCTACAGTAGAGCATATTGCTCGATATACTGTTGAAATTGGGGAAGCAGCTTCTAATGAATATCTCAAGATGAGATACTTTCCTTCTTCTTTAACAAAAATGCATTTACATGGTTCTCCAACTTGAGACCAAATTCTATTCATTCTTGGGCGCAGTTAGAAAGAAATTTTCATGATCAGTTTTTCTGAGGTGAATTGAAAGTTAGTCTTACGGATTTATTCTCTGTCAAACGTGCAGAAGGAGAATCCATTGATACTTATTTGGCACAATTTAGAAACATGAGAAATAAGTGTTTTACTCCGATTCCGGAAACTGAAGTTATCAAAATGGCTACTAATGGGTTAGAATTTGGAGTTAGGAAGAAACTTGTCAATCAACATACTTTAGATCTTTCCTAGTTAGCTGAAAGAGTAAGACAGATAGAACAAATTAAGAAAGAAAAAGAAAATTTTAAAAAGGGTTCAAAAAAGGTTGCATATGTTGATTGTTTTTCTGATAGTAGTGATTCAAATGAGAAGGAGATTTATATTGCTGAATTACGTGGGAGTTCTCCTTATGTATGCAAATCTTTGAAGCCTGTTAAAGGAAAAGAAAAAGTTTCTTCTTATTCTAAAGTTGAAAATAAGACTTATTCTTTTGATATTTCTAAGGCAGATCAAATATTTGAGGTTTTATTAAAAGATAAACAGCTTATTTTACCAGAAGGAAAAAAGATGCCTTCAGCTGATGAAATAAAGAATAAGAAATTTTGTAAGTTTCATCAGGTATTTTCTCACACCACTAATAATTGCGTCCGTTTCAGGGACTTGATACAAAAAACAATTGAGGAGGGAAGATTGAAGTTTGAGGATAAAACTACTATAAAGGTGGACACTGAACCATTTGCTGCTGACTCAAATTATGTTGAGCCATTCAATTTGTCAATCAACATGGTAGAAGTTGATGCCACAATGGTTAGTGCTAAAGATGAAAATAAAGACCTGAGAGTCTTTGAGCAAGATAAGAAGCCAGTTTATCCTCGTCCTGGTGAGGATCTGTTAGATTTTTTGTTGAGAATTAAAGAATCTGACAGCACCATCACCATGTGCCCAAAGTGCAATGATGTTTTTGACAAGAAAGCTGCAAAAGAGTTTGAAAAGTACAAAGTTGAAGAGAAAGATAAGGTTGAGTTGAGAAAGAAGATTTCTGAAAAAGAAAATGAAACTAACGAGTTAAAGCGGAAGATAGCCGATGGAAAACAAAAGTTGGGCGGTCAAACTCCTTTGAACAAGTGCGTCAACAACACTGGGGTACAACCCGTCAACCAGAAGATGAAGACTGTGGTCATGATTGGTGGAAAACCTGATGGATTTTCTCAAAAGACAAGAGTTCCTCCCACCAAAATTTCAAACAATAAATGGGTCCAGAATGTGAGAAATGTACAGAATCAACCTACTACTTTTGCAAGAGGAAAAAACAAATGGGTGAAACCTAGACCTTTTAAGCCCAGGTACTATGAGTCTCAGTTATGGAACATGAATCATGCACAAGATGGAGGGAGTATATATATTCCAAAAAATGTGCCTGTTCCCTCAAAGCCAATTTATTCTTGTTATAATCCTAACATGCAGCAGGTTCCTAATTATTCTCCTTGGCCAAATTGTCAAAATATTCCAAAATATTATCCTTTTACAACTTTTGAGCAGAAAGAGAATATACCTGAGTATGTTCCTTTGGATCCATACAAGGGACATGAAGTAGATTTTTCTCCTTTGCCAATCATGGCCAAGTCTGTAGAAACAGGCAATTATTCTAATCACCCTAAATGCAATAAAAATGTCAAGATGAATCTTGTTGGGAAGAGGGTAATGGTTGAAAACAAGGGAGAAAAGGATAAAGATTTAATTACTGATAATTTTGACACTGATTTTGATGACAGCTTAGAAGAAATATTTGGTGTTAAGCAACCTATAGCTGTGGTGTCAATACTGCATGAGAAGTATAGTCAAGTCCATGAAGTAGAGTCATTAGAAGATGATTGTTATGATGTCTTCCCTGGAAGCGAATGCTTATTGCTAGATGACAATATGTGTGGTGGAGGATTATTTGAGAAGCCTACTGAAAATGATAAGGAACACTTGCGTCTACTGCATATCAAGGCTCGTGTTGATGGAAGGATAGTCAATAAGATTTTGGTTGACGGGGGAGCTGCTGTTAATCTCATGCCTGAAAGAATGATGGGAAGGCTTGGAAAGAATGAAAAAGATCTGATTAAAAGTAGCATTGGGGTAACAAATTTTAGTGGAAGGACTTCTTCTGTTAGAGGTGTGGTTCTGCTGTCAATTGAGGTTGGTTCTGTCAATAGGCCAACTCTATTTGTTGTGGTTCCTTCAAAGGCTGGTTTTAACTTGCTTTTGTGACGTGATTGGATTCATGGAATGGGTGCTATTCCATCCACTTTACATCAAAAATTGATTTTCTGGAATGAAGATGGAGGAGTGGAAGAAGTTCTTGCTGACAATAGTACCTGTTACTATGATGAGATGCATGTAGAGTTCAGGATGTATAATCCTGGAGTCAAGCCGCTGACAGTTGACACCAATGCATTTAATCCTGAAAATATTGAGATGTGCGAAATAGATATGAATGGTTTTATTTTGGTCCCTAAGGCTGGGGCGAATATGGCCTCAGGAGAAACTTAGATGAGCTTGACGAGCCAACTGGCTCGGCTGTTAGCCTATATGGCAGACAGAGAAGGGTGCATTGACAATGTACCTTATGATTGTATATATGATGATGGTCCTTTAGGTTTTGAAAAAAATAACATTGACACTGTAAAAAAGTTTGAAGTGCAGGATCCTTTAGAGGAAGTAGATATTGGTAACGGTGATTATCCTAGACCAACATATGTGAGCAAGATGCTGCCTGATGATTTCAAAAAAGAAATGGTGGAGATTTTGAAGGAATATTGCGACTGTTTTGCATGGGATTATGCAGAGATGCCAGGCTTGAGTCGTGAATTAGTAGAACATCAATTGCCATTGAAAGCCAATGTTAAACCTGTCAAGCAGCCACCAAGGAGATTTGCTCCTGAAGTCGTGCAGAAGATTAAAGAAGAGATTGAAAGACTTCT
Source organism: Arachis ipaensis (assembly GCF_000816755.2). Lineage (NCBI taxonomy): Eukaryota > Viridiplantae > Streptophyta > Magnoliopsida > Fabales > Fabaceae > Arachis > Arachis ipaensis. Next base: position 130,467,349 of record NC_029790.2, on the reverse strand, counting down.
TAAGGCTAAGTTTATAAGAACAGCAAGGTATGTCAACTGAATTTCTAATATTGTCCCTGTCATGAAAAAGAATGAAAAATTAAGGGTTTGCATTGATTTTAAAGATTTAAATTCTGCAACACCAAAAGATGAATATACAATGCCTATAGCTGATATGTTGATAGATTCTACTGCTGGTCATGAAATGTTAAGTTTTATGGATGGATATTCAGGTTATAATCAAATATACATAGCTGAAGAAGATGTGTCAAAAACAGCATTTAGGTGTCCAGGTGCTTTAGGAACTTTTGAATGGATTGTGATGCCATTTGGGCTAAAAAATGCTGGTGCAACTTATCAAAGGGCGATAAATAAAATTTTTTATGACTTTATTGGAAATTTTATAGAAATTTATGTTGATGATGTGGTTGTCAAATCAAATGCTAAAAAAGAGCATCTAGAAAACTTAAAAAAAGCATTTGAAAGAATGAGAAAGCATAAGTTGAAAATGAATCCCTTAAAATGTGCTTTTGGTGTGAGTGCAGGAAATTTTCTTGGTTTCTTGGTACAGAAAAAAGGGATTAAAATTGACAAAAATAAGGCAAAGGCTATCTTAGAGGCTCCCCCTCCAGCAAACAAAAAGCAACTACAAGTATTTTTAGGGAAGGTCAATTACCTCAGAAGGTTCATTTCCAATTTTTCAGGAAAAACCAAGGTTTTTGCGCATCTGATCAAGTTGAAAAAAGAGGAAGAGTTCCAATGGAAAACAAAGCATCAAGAAGCTTTTGACAACATCAAGCAGTATTTGACTAATCCTCCTATTATGACACCTCCAAGGCACGGAGCACCTTTAAAACTTTACGTGTCAGCTTCTGAAGTAACAATTGGTGGAATACTGACTCAAGAAGATGAGAATGGCAACGAGAGAGTGATTTATTATCTAAGTCGTGTGCTAAATGATGTTGAGAGCCGTTATTCTCCAATTGAGAAACTTTGTTTAGCTTTATATTTTTCTTGTTTAAAACTTAAGTACTATCTAATTCCTAGGAATGTTTATGTAATTTCTAAGTTTGATGTTCTTAAATATATGTTGTCTTCTCCAATATTGCATGGTAGACTAGGAAAATGGATGCTGGCCTTAACAGAATTTTCTTTACATTTTGTTCCTGCAAGAGCCATTAAGGGTCAGGTTCTAGCTGATTTCCTGGTTGATCATCCTTGTATTGACATTGATGAGAGTTTACTGAGTTTCATTGGTTTGGTGCCTTGGAAATTATATTTTGATGGTTCATGCCATAAGGGTGGTGTTGGTATAGGAATTTTAATTATTTCTCCAAGTGGCGAGCCAAGCAAATTCCTCTTTGAATTAAATTATTCATGTTCCAACAATGAGGCAGAGTATGAAGCATTAATAATGGGACTAGAATTATTATTAGAAAGAGGAGTTAAAAATGTGGAAATTTTTGGAGATTCACAGCTTGTAGTCCGTCAAGTATCACTTGAATATAGATGTGTTAGTGAAAATTTAAGAAAGTATTTCGATGTGGCTACAGAGTTGTTGAGTAAATTTGATAATGTCATTGTAAGGCATGTTCCAAGGAAGTTAAATCAAGAAGCAAATGAATTAGTTCAAATTGCTTCAAGATATAAGATCAAGCCCTCAACACTAGAAAAATTGGTAAGGATAAAGGACATATTTATGCATTTGAGAGAAAGAAAAGTGTTGTCATTAGAAAAACTAGACCCAAAAGATTGGAGAGTACCAATTGTAAAATATTTAAAAAATTCAAGTCTTAGTGTCGATAGAAAACTTAAATATAAGGCTCAAAGTTATGTTCTAATAAGTAATGTCTTGTTTAAGAAATCTGTTGATGGAAACCTCTTGATATGTTTGGGAGAAAAAGAAGCGTATAATGCATGAGGGAATTTGTGGTGCCCATCAATCAGGGAAAAAATGAAATGGGTGATAAATAGGAGAAGATTGCATTGGCCAACTATTCAAAGAGATTGTATAAATTATGCCAGGTCCTGTGAAGAATGCCAAAAACATGGAAGCCTTCAACATATTCCAGCGTCAGAACTGCATGTTATAATTAAGCCATGGTCATTTAGAGGTTGGGCTCTAGATCTTATCGGACAGATTCACCCACCTTCTTCTAAAGGTCATAAGTTCATTTTGGTTGGTGTTGATTAATTTTCTAAATGGGTAGAGACTATCCCTCTGAGGGAGGTGACTCACAATGAAATAATAGATTTTGTTGAGAAGCATATTGTGCATAGGTTTGGAATTCCTCAGTCTATTACCACTGATCAAGGAACCATGTTTATTGGAAAAAAGGTCATGGAATATGCCAAATCTAGGGATATAAAAATGCTTTCTTCTACACCATATTATGCCCAAGCCAATGGACAAGTGGAGGCAGCGAATAAAATTTTGATTGCATTAATTAAAAAACACATTGAAAGGCAGCCAAAAAATTGGCACCAAACTCTCCGTCAAGTTCTTTGGGCTTACCAAAATTCTCCAAGAGGTTCTATTGGAACCACCCCGTATAAGTTAGTTTACGGTCATGATGCGTTGTTGCCAATTGATATTAATCTGCAAAGTGTAAGGGTGGCTAGACAAGACGAGATACCAGTAGTAGATTATTGGAATTCTTTGCATGATGAGCTCAATGAACTAGATGACGAAAGGTTGAGAGCTTTAGAGCGGGTGATTCGACAAAAAGAGATTATGTCAAAATCATACAACCGTCGTGTTAAAGCAAAGACATTTGCAGTTGGAGATTTAGTGTGGAAAACAATTTTTCCTATAGAAAAAAAGTAAAAAACTTATGGTAAGTGGTCTCCAACTTGGGAAGGACCTTATGTAGTTGACAAAGTTTATTCTGAAAATGGCTATAAGATTATTGAAATCGGATCAGGAAGAAGAATTCCTTCAATAAATGGAAAATATTTAAAGATATATAGGCCAGGCATACATGAGATAAACATTCCACATGTTTAAGGACACGAAAATATCTAGTTGAAGTGTCCAAAGAAAAAAAATATGGCAAGTGTCCAATCTCCAAAATAAGGATAGAGTGCATTCAAAAGAGCGAATAATAAACAAAATTCTAAAAGTTCAAAAAGTGAAGATTGCAGACACATATTAAAATCACAAAGGTTCACATACGAAATGCAAGAGTAGGTTTCAAAGATCTCCTTCAAGCGAATAACTTCAGCTTGGAGAGCGGTTTGGAAGTTCCTGACTTCTTTGGCAGCTTCCTGTGAGGAGGGCATCTTCTCTTCAAGTGACTGTAAGGCTGCATTGCTACTGTCAAGCATGCTACTTGCTTTGGCAAATTGAGCCTCATTCTTTATCAAAGCAGCATCCAACCTACTTTTTGCTCCTCTCTTGACAGTCAGCTGTTGTTCTAAGTCTCGAATCTCCTCAGATAGCTCATGAGCCCGATCTTTAGCTTTTGTAATATGGGCAGCCAGGGTAGCTTTGAAAGCCTCAAAAGAGGAGGTGTCTTGTTTCAATTTAGAAAGAGATTCAGTTAATTGTTGACACGATGAGATGGCTGCCTGAGAATCTGGAAATTTGGCATAAAGATCCTCATAAACCTTTCGCAAGTGAGCCAACAAAAGATCAATAGTCTCAGGATGTGGTGTAGTTGAAAAAGTTTGAATAATAACAGAAATCTGAGCCTTAAACTGCGGATCTATAGCAAGTGTCAAAACAGGTTTGGATAGAATGACACTGAGTTGTTGGCTTAATGGAAGCAGGATGGAATTGTCAACAATCTTGGTTGTGGGAGGTGTAGTATGGGGCTGCTCTGTTGAAGGGTGAATTTGAATGGTAGAACAAGATTCAACTATGGCCTTCTGTGTATTCATGCTACATGCATATGCTTCATTTAGAGTTTCTAAATCAGCCAATAAATCATTCACCACATTAGGGGTCTGAGCATGGATGAAAGTGATGGGTATTTATTTTTCTGACCGCTCACTTGGGGGGATTTCAGAATTTTGAAGCTAGACAAAAAATACAAAAGCAAATGTTAACATAAAAATAAAGAAGATACAAGGAAGAGATACCAACCATAAGGCTAAATGACATGTCATACCTTATTTGCATTGGTTTTGGGTATAGGCTTATTAGATGTGGCAGCCATCATATTTTCAGTATTAAGCACGATCAAAAAAATGGTAGGAGTCACAGTAACCTAAATCAAAAAGTGAAATGAGGACAAAGGTAATAAAAAGGGGACTCAGCATGAGAAGTATCATCACCATGTAAGTTCTTTAAGATGATGTTATTTCAATATGGAAGACGTGAAAATATATAAAAATACCTGAGAAGCAAGCCGGTCACTGGGGCTAAGAACATTGACATCTTCTTCTGAAGAGAATTTACTGACTGATTTATCACTTGACGAGGTGTTCTCGTTGTCCCTTTCATTGTGTTGAGAGATTACCAATCCATCAAGATTGTCATTGGATGTATTTGATGTGTCATTCTTATCATTACTACTTGAAGATATTGAAACTTCAATTGGTTCAAGTCTTCTTTTTACCCGGCAGTTTGAACAATTAAAATTGCATTTCTTTTTTCCTACAAGCTTACTAGAAGACTTTCTCAAAAGAGGATTTGCGGCAAGTGGGGTAGTTGTGTTCTCTGTAATAATAAAAAAAATATATAATAATAATGAAAAAATAATTAAAACAGGTGCCATTGTGATAGCCTTAGAAGACATTGTGCATGAAGAAAATTAATAGCAACAACACAGAGAGGACATGTTACTAATAGAGAAAATTACCCTAACTAATAATAATAATAAAATGAGCAAATAGTTTAGTGGTAATTACCCTTTTTTGCTCTTCTCACTTGTTGCATTACAAGAACAGTGGTCATCCTTTGACAGCAAGTACTGAAAGCAACTTCAATAGAGGAGTAATAGTTTTTCCACCAAGAAAAGAATGAATACATGGTCAACGGACAAGGCTTGAAAGGGAACAAGTGGAATTTATTCCTCCGCGCAACATTATCTTTCTGAATGCGCAGCAGATCTTCTAGTGAAATAGCTTTGTCATGCAAAGATTGTGACTCTTGATGATGGTAAGGAGATGGAATGGCTTGAGCTAACCCAAATTGTCTTGAGACGACATTTGGCATATAGACCGCTGTTCTTAGGTCATCCTCACCCGGGAATCCAGCAAAAAATAATTGGGGAGTTAAGAACTGTGACCAAATAGTGATGCTTTCTTTTTGTGTAACCTTAGCTGGGGTAAGCGATTGTGTCAACCATTCCGGACCAATTTGATAATTAGTAAAAGGAGTCAAATTGATGTTGTGGTCTTTCTCTGGCAAGTGATAAAAAGCACGGAAAAAGTGTTTCATCTTATCATGTGAGGGCATCAACTTATCAGGAAAGACTAAATTGAGCAAGCAGTGTCCGGCAATTGCAGAATATGTAGGACCTTTTTGGGTCGAACGTGGTTGTAGTTCAGATTCAAAAATAGCGGACAGCCACAACTGAAAAAACCAAATGGGACCGTCAACATTAGTGATTCTTTTCTTCTCCCTCATATGGGCTGTGATCCAATCTAGAGTGAGATATAGTCGAGCCAGGAACAATTTGGCCAAACACAATCTCTTACCTTCAGCTAACATAACGGCCAATGGGACATAGGTGATTTCAACTTGAATACTTATGGCACAGAAAACAACGCCACTCAACCAATAGATAAGAAAGGCCATGTGCTCATTATCAGAAACAGGTTCTCCATCTCGACCTCTGTTATTAAAAATGAAACTCTGGTAGGTAGTGGAAGAAATGTCAATGGCATACTTAGCGCCTGTGGTTGACTGGGTAGTGGTTAAAATTTCCTCTCCCAAGGGAGGTAGGCCAGTTATTGCAGCCACATCCAGAAGAGTAGGAGTAATCATACCGTAAAGGGTGTGAAACGTATGATAAGTCTCGTCCCAGAAGTACAATGCACCTCCCATTAATCCTGAATTAACAGTGTAGGAATTTTTACTAAGCTGAATTAGGTCATATATCCCAATTTCTTTCCACAAGGTCTTCTTCTCAGTTTCAACCCTACCCAACCAAGCATGGTAACCTCCAATGTTGGTCTTTGGAGAATTTCTGAATAGTCTATTGTTGGAGTCGAAGTATCCAATAGGAATGGAGTCTTGAAAAGCAACAAGTTTTCTTTGAGGGTGACCAGGAAAAACACTTTTTATCCCGTTTGCTTCTTTAAGAGAGACAATAGGGCCAACAAAAGCTGAGTCTACACCGTCAATGGTCAAAGGGAGTAGCACCTGAGATTCCCATAATTTTGATTTCGAGGCCTTTGGTTCAGGAGCAAAATCCTTGCCATTCTTGACAACATGCTTATCGCAAGTGGCCACGTTAGATGAAGAAGGAAGAATTGTTGACAAATGGTTGCTTGAGGTTGCCATAATAATGCAGATTGAAAAATTCAAGTATTGGATGCTGAGGTTGTCAACGATCAACAAACAAGCTGTAAAAAAAAGAATGTTCTTTAGAGTAAGATTCGAGTACTCATAAATAATACAAGGGATACTTTGCATGCCATTTTTGGGGTTAAGGTTCTTCACAATCATTAATGGAAAAGAAAAGATAAAGATGGAGCTAGCAGTAAAACCTTACCTGAAATATTGAAAAAATTAGGTATAATCAAACCCTTGTGAACAGAGAAAGCCAATCATAATAGATAAAATTTGGGAGAGTACGTGGGGATACAGAGTTGAAGAAAAAGTTTAACACTAGCGTATTATCTTTCTCACATGTACCACAAGAAGATAAGAGGACTGAGTGATTTTACTTTTTGTTTAGCCAATTTAAATAAATAAACAAAATAACAAAGAAAAAGAAAAAGAGTACAGTAATCTTGTGTACTTTCTAAATGGTGTTTCAAAATTTCATCCTTATCAACATTTATTGTTATCATTTATATACTAAAAAAAACAAGAAGATAAATAAATAAATAAATAAATAAGCATACGTTTGTTTTATAAGAAAATTATAAAAAAAAATAATTAGTTATTTGGTAATATTCCTATATATAATATTTATATCTATTTTAAATTAAATTAGATAATTTGATAGTTGGTTATTTATTTAAATTTTGAAATTAACATCAAGCAAGAAGTGCGGAAACAGTTACAAGAAATTCAAATTTTTTGCAAGTGGTGTACAAATGGTAACTGTTAGCTGATATTAGGCTAGTCTATAAATAGGGTTTTAGGAAAATATTGTAATCAGTTCAGTTCTTCTTGGAAAACACTTAGAAACCCAAAAAACGCTCTCAGCCCCTTGGCATCACAGAGTAAAATTAGGAATCTTAAGTAATTCCTCTGAACTCAAACACTTGTACTTTGCTTTTTTCCAGTTTTTATTAATAAAATTCCTCTACTTTACGTCTTTTTCTCTTTTACCTTCATGTTTCTTTCTTCATCTTCTTTTTAATTTCTTATTTGCTTTAATTTTTGCATTTTACTTTGCCTCCGCACCTTGCATGTTTTCTTTTCATCTTTAATTTTACTTTCGAAACTACAATTGAGACCTTGAGACATCCACAAAAGGAGTCGTTTCCGCTCCTTAAATTAAGATTGTGAAACAAAACTCGAAAATTGTTGATTTATTTGTTGTTAACAATGGAACAAAAATTTGAGTAAAACAGAAGGTTGGAGAGATTTGTTGTTGCGATTGTGATCGGAGAAATCTTCGATGTTGTAGATGACGGTGATGTAGAGGGAGCAGCTAGGGCAGCGAGCGATTTCCTCGCCAAGCTTCAAATCGTCCTTGGTGATCTGAAAGAGGTCGCCGCAGGGGCAAGGGTACGTGTACGCTTGAAGCTCCGCGTTCCACTCCATGTCCTCGATCTCAACGTCGTTGTACGACATCGTTTCGTTTTGCCGCTTCTTCTTTCTTTGGACTTTCGGAACAACGAACAAGAAGAAGCCGAATAAGAGAGCACCGTGGAGATTCTGGTTCTCTTCTCTTCTCCTTTATAATTATTCAACCTAGTAATTCACAGATTAATTAACAATTATTTACCCCATAACAAGTTCACAGATTATTTAATAATTATTGTTAAAATAAAAATACCTGGCAATGAAGCATAGAATAGAGGTGGCGACGGAGGCAGGAACAGAGATGGTGCCGGCGACGGTGGAAGAGAGCTTCGCGACGGAGACAGGAGGCGAGCCCGGCGACTGTGCTTCCACTGCTGAGAGTCTGAGACGTTAGCTACACGAGCAGGAGTGAGGGACCGAGTGAGCTTCGAAGCCCCAACTTGCGACGGCGTCAGGACCAGTCCAGCGGCTGAATGAAAAGGGAGGGACTGATCTCGCCGGCATTGAGAGGAACGACCAGCTCGAGGGTGATGAGAGGGACGAGGGAGGGAGTGTGTGCTGCTGCTGCTGCGCCGTTGGAGACCTGGAGTGAGTGAGGGTTGGTAAGGGTTGGGGAGGTTACTGGTTAGTGGATCGTAATGCTAAACGGCTGCGTTTTCGCTTTTTTGGGCAAAATAAGAGAACCGGCCGGGTTCCAGTTCGGTTCGATCAACCGGTTGCTGGCCGTTCAGCAGTTCAACTTCGATTTTTATTTTTTGCGGGTTCTCTGCATTCCCCGCGTTCCCCATGTCCCTATGTTTAATATTTATATGGAAATTATAATAAAAAATATCAAAAAAATCAAAAAACAAACTACAAAATATTATTACAAACACACAAATATATCGTATCCAAGATTATAAATTTAGAAATATAACATAACAAATCATAGTCCATAAAATAAAATCTTGAGCAATAGGGTTAGTGTTTTTCAATGAGTGAATTACTAAAAAAAACCTATATTAGAAATAAAGTAAGGGTTATTAAGTAAGTTCAAAAATTCGGGGAATTATTGGGGATGGGGCGGGGATTCCCGCTCGGGTCCCCGCGCCTGTCTCGGGAGAATTTCGCTCCCTATCCCCATCCCTACGGAAAAAATTCTCCACCATTGGGGCCCCATTCGGAGCAGTCCCCGCAGAGATTCCAGCCTCCTGGAAATTATTGACACCCCTAGTAATTTTCATCGATTTTCGATTCAATCGATTCGAACCGGTTTTCATAACATTGTTTATAACAAAAAAATTAAGAATTAACATACAGTCAGTATTAAATTATTATGAAAAAAATTATACGATTAAAACTAAATTTTAAAATTTATAAAAATATTTGTATTTAAATAACTTGTGAAAAAAATAACTAAAATTAGTGTTTTAAAAAAATATTAAAAAAATTTAAATTTATAAAAAAATGAGGAAAAACTAATGAAGAGACTAATTTAGTGTACAACATTCAATTTTAAGGACTAAAATGAGTTTCTTAGTACAAAATTAGGGATCAATTTAATACATCTACAATGATGATATCGTAGATAACATGTGGACGAATAATATGTGACATATCATAAAATAGTGTTATAGCACATGACATAACATCCACGTCAACATGCTATATGTGTCACTAATAACCTTATATCGCTACACGTGACCAGGTGACACATGTCACTAAAAGGCCACGTCAGTTCATCCAGTGATAAACCCAAAAAAAATTAGCAGTGGAGACAAAAATATAATAAAATTTAGATATATATAAATATTTTTGTTGGCTTCCCACAATACCTAACAAATTAAGGACTAATTCATCGTGAATTTGAGTTCCATTTATGAGTCTGCAATTGGCCGACAATGAGTTGCTACACATACGAGACGGAATTCAAACTCCCAATACTTACTTAAGCGAAAGACTAAGCTGATCACTTGACAAATCTAAATTAGTTTAGATATATTTAAAATATTAAATTATTTGAATTTTTATTTATTTATTTTTATACTAAATTAAATTTAACAATATAATTATTATTATATGTTAAGTTTAACAAAATATTATTTTAACATAAAACACAAAAAAATTATTTATGTTTTATTTTAGGACAAATATAATATTGTTGAGCCATCGTGAGAAACTCTCAACCACTGGAAAGATTTTAGAGAAGAATCAAGTGAGAGAACATAAAATGAGAAGACACCACATTTAACTCAAAACCTTTAGGTAATAAGTTAATGTGTCTTTCATCTTATAAACTCCCCACTCTTTCTTATTTTTTTTAATATGAAACTAATTTCATACACTATATCTCACACTTACAATATTAATAAATATAACAAGTGGTATATATATATATATATATATATATATTAGTTTTTTTAAAAAGAATTTGTGGAAACAAATGTCTCTTTATTATTGATTGTGGATCTGTCCCTAAACGCAGAGGCGGAGCTTTATTAGGGCAATGGGGCCATGGCCCCCCAAATTTTTTATAAAAAAATTAGTAGTAGTTCTTCAAACAATAAAGAGTAATTGAGTTTGCTTAAATATTTTACTATAATTTAGAATAACTAGGTTCAATCTCTATCTCATACTTTTATTGCATAATAATTTTTAGTTTTAAAGTGAGTCTTTGTTGGCTTCACAACACATTAAAATTAAAAGATAAAATCAAATCATATCAAAAAAGTTATCTAACAAAAAAAAGATAAGAATAAAAAAATATTATCTAACAATCAAATCAAATATAAAAAGTTATCTAACAAAAAGAGATAAGAATAAAAAAAATCATCTAACAAAATAAATAATGATGAAAAATCAAAGAATTGATGTATTTTTTACGAGGAAGTCTAATATTTAAGAAGGAGAACATATAACTTCTACAATATCAACACTTGGAAATAGTTCTTCTACTTTAATGAATTACGAAGAAATTGAGATACAACTTTAAAAAATTCAAAGAGTTGCATCTGATGAGTTTGACCTTAATTCTTTGGAATGAGACCCTGAAAAACGGTTTTAAATTTGGCAATATCACCCAAACCAGAGAGATGAGGTTAGACGAGTTTATCTTAAATGGAGTTTATATTAAAAGTATTTTGACAATTATCCTCTATCTTGTAGAATTATTTATTTATTATCTTATTAGTAACAAACTTAAAGAATAATTATATTTATAAATTTTATTTGATATAAATATTAGGGATAAGTAATGTTTTGGTTCCTAACGTTGAGGGTCAGAATCGAAACCGTCCCCAACGTAATTTTGGATTTAAAATCATCCTTAACGTATTTTTTGTATTAAAATCGTTCTTTTTAATAAAATTTTTTATTTTATTACTAAATTACCCCTATCTTAATAAAAAATTATAAAATTAAAAAAAAAAAGAAAAGGAGCCGAAGGGGAGGGGAGAAAGGAAA